>NW_016840891.1:0-1085 GCF_001698545.2 Rhinopithecus bieti
TTTTTAAAAAATTCTGCTTACTAAATCATAGTCTCAAGTTTTGAAAAGGATAGAAAAAATTTCTTAGAAAACAATACCCAGAACAAAGTCGATGTAGCAGGATATTTAATTGGATGTCTTTAATGATACAAATTTGTAAACAAAGTAGACTTATTGATCCCCAATACTTAAATATCACATTGCATGAATAACAAATTATATAAAATATGCAAAATAATAGTACGTTAGCTTAAATAACACTAATAAATTGCAAAGCTTAGCATGAAATTGAAAATCACTAATGGAACACTATGCAGTTTGTTCATGGAACAAGCAAAGACTCATACATAATGTAAGAGTACAACTGTTAGCAGCAGGCTGAGGGAGGACCATTTAAATGCGTTTTTATGGACAGGCTGGATTGATCTGGGAAGTGGTTCCCGAGGAGATTCCACTTACCCCAAAGAGCATCTTGGGAGATTGTCATAATTTTCCACTTGTATCTGAACCTCCTATTATTTAGATCATCTGTATCCTTTACATCCAACTTTATAAGGAGAAATAGATAGAATTAAATAACTGGTATAAAATCATCAGTAATAAAGGCCATTTGATCTGGGGTGTTCTCTCACAGTGTATTTCCATTTCGTATTTTCTACAGTTTGAATGTGTCTTCCAAAGTTCCTATGCTGAACACTTAATCCCCAATGCAACAGTGTTGAGAGATGGGGTTTGCCTTCATGAATGGGTTAATGGCCTCATCTCAGGAGTGGGTTAGTTGCCATGGGAGTGGGCTCCAATGGAAAGATGAGTTTGGCATCCTTCCCTCTTTCCCACACTCTTTTGCCCTTCCACCTGCCACCAGCGGATGGGGCAGCACAGTAAGAAGGCCCTTGGCCGGGCGCAGTGGCTCATGTCTGTAATCCCAACACTTTGAAAAGCCAAGGCGGGCGGATCATCAGGTCAGGAGTTCGAGACCAGTCTGGCCAACATGGTGAAACCTCGTCTCTACTAAAAATACAAAAATTAGCTGGGCATGGTGGCAGGCACCTGCAGTCCCAGCTACTTGGGAGGTTGAGGCAGGAGATCGCTTGAACCTGGGAGGC
>NW_016840892.1:0-1638 GCF_001698545.2 Rhinopithecus bieti
TAGATTGCCTTGATTGGCCCATGAAGAGTTTGAAAATAATTGTAACTAACTGCCAATATTCAAACATTTGGAGATTTCCTGTGGAAAAAACAATCTGCATTTTCCTGTCCTCTGGCCATGCGGAGACCACATTCGGGCCTAGTAAGTGCCCAGGAGCTGGGCTACAAATGCAGCTACCCCTTTAGAGTTGGCCTCGATGCCCACAGGCCTCTCTCCCAGGGGCTGGGTCTCCTCAGGCCTGTGGACACCTCACCAGCCCTGCTGGAAAAGTGCAATTCCCAGATTGCATTCTGACCAGGAAGGACTCCTCAGAGCTCCTGAGGAAGGCATGGGCCTCTGGCCGGAGGCTCACTGCAGCTGTCCCAACCCTGCCACCACCTCCGGGCTGTGGTTTTGTTTTGTTTTGTTTTTTGTTTTGTTTTAGAGACACAGTTACACTCTGTGATCCAGGCTGGAGTGCAGTGGTGCAATCATAGCTCACTGTAGCCTTGAACTCCTGGCCTCAAGTGATCCTCCCACCTCAGCCTCCTGAGTAGCTGGGACTATAGGTGCCCACCACCACATCTGGTTCATTTTAAAATTTTTTATAGAGATGTTGCCCAGGCTGGTCTTGAACTCCTGACCTCGAGCAATCCTCCTGCCTCAGCCTCCCAAAGTGCCGGAATTACAGGCTTGTGTCACCCCACCTGGCTAATTTTTATTTGCCTATTTATTTATTTATTTATTTTGAGACAGGGTCTCATTCTGTCACCTGGGCTGGAGCGCAGTGGCACGATCATAGTTCACTGCAGCCTCAAACTCCTGGCCTCGAACGACCCTCCCACTTCAGCCTCCTGAGTAGCTGGGATTACAAGTTCATGCCTCAACACCTGGCTCATTTTTAAGTTATTTGTGGAGATGGGATCTTGCCATTGTTCCCAGGGTGGTCTTGAACTCCTGGCCTTCAGCGATCCTCCTGCCTTGGCCTCCTAAAGTGTTGGGATTACAGGTGTGAGCCGTTGCACCAGACCCCGGTGTGTCTCTATGAGGGACTTCCCCACACATGACCTCACCCGACCCTCAGAGAAACCATCCAGAGATAGAAGGGACAAGGTCATTACCTGCGGAGGGAGAGCCCTTGGGCTGGATAAACGGCGCAAGGTATGGGCTGAAGCCTCCCGTGGGAGGGAAGGGACATAGGTTATGGGACAAGGTGACGTGGCCTGGACATGGTGGGGCACTTTCTGATCCCGGGTGAAAGTAAGGACATAGGAAGGATGGGAGCGTGGAGTAATAGCAGAGTGGGTGAGAGGAGAAAGTGGAGGTCCGGCCTGAAGACGGAGGGGCACAATGGTGGGAGGTGATGGGCAGTGGAGATGGCAGCCTGCCCCAGCCGGGACTCAGAGCCGTGGCAGCGGCGCCCCCTGGTGGCCGTGAGGGCGCCTGCTTCCCCTTCCCTGGGGATTTGATGGCACCATCATGGCAGAAATGATTCAAAGCTGAGCAGGTGCCAGGCACCGTTCAATGTGCACAATACATGGGTGTTTCGCTTTTAAATTGTTTATTTAAAAGATTATGTTTAAAAATTTTAGCAGGCAATTTTCTTGGGTCTTGAAGTCATAATTTCTTTTTCTTTTTTCTTTTTTTTTTTCTGAGACA
>NW_016840893.1:0-4534 GCF_001698545.2 Rhinopithecus bieti
TGAAACTTATTCACTATCATGAGAACAGTACAGGAAAACCCGCTCCCATGATTCAATTAACTCCCACCAGGTCCCTCCCACAACATGTGGAGATTATGGGAATTACAACTCAAGATGAGATTTAGGTGGGGACACAGCCAAGCCATATCAGAGGAACAGGGAGAGAGAGAAAGGGAGGGGAGGAGGGAGAGAGAGAGGGAGGAAAGGAGACAGAGAGAAAGGGAGAGAGAGGATTAGAGAAAGAAAGATATTGGCAGTATGTGTTGGTGCGAATAGTTTAAAAACAAAAGAGTTATCCCTCCATTTAATCTTTTAAGTTTTTGTTGCTTTGCAGAGAGAGGAAAATGGAAGGGAAACCATCTTACCACATTTGGGGATAGGGGACCCTCATGTCCTGCGCTTCCAAGATAACCAGGAAGGCTATCTTGAAAGACTAGGTTTGCTGACCTCCAGGTGGCACCAGCTCACCCCATCCAGCTGCTGTAGCTGTCCAGGCAGTTTCCAGTGGCTTTCTAAGCTGTGGCTCTTCCTCTATTTCCAGACCTTCTGTCCATGGCTGAATTTCAGGTGGAGGTTGATAATAGCATGAAATCGTTTCATGTATAGTCAGATTGCCTGGGTTCAAATCCCAGCTCTGCATACACTGATGTGTGCTTTTGAGCAACTTGCTGACCTCTCTATGTTTCAGTTTCCTGGTCTGTAAAATGGAGATAATACTGACATGGTTGTTATGAGAATTAAATGAGTTAACAAAAGTGAGTTCACATAGTAGCAATTCATTAAATGTTAGCTGTTACTCCTTTACTCTCCAGACGTTCATTTGCTTCTCTTCAGACTTTCACCATGAAAGCTAGAAAGGGAATTAAAACAACTATGTAGTCAATAAACAAGCAAGGCATAATCATCCATCTTCCATTTCTTGGGCCAGTTTAAGAACTGGGTTACTTTCCTTTCTCAGCTCTAGTAATGTGTTTATTGAGATAAAACCTCCAAATCCTGCTGGTTTTGGACAGCATGAGACTAGCTTGATAGAAGTCTGTGAATGGTTCTTACGTCATCTTCTCTTGTGAGTTTCTTTGGGATTTCTTTCAGTCTGCAATATGGCCATTGAATTTTTCCTGCACATCTAGTTTCTTCTTGGAATCAATGCCAAGGGACAAGATTCGGAGCTATTTCACTCTGCCAATGGAAATGATGAGGTGACTTTTAATACTTTGCAGAGTAACCTGCATTGAAGGGTTCTTCTGTGTTTGCTTAATAGTGCTCAGGAGAACATGCTGTAATGTGAGCAGCCTGACTCTACTTGAAGAAGATAAGATTGGCCTCAGAATGTCATCTCTTCAATGGCCCAAAAGTAAAGATTCACTAAAATGACAATCAGAGTGTAGCTTCAAGTGTCCCTGATGGAATGTTACTGGTTCAGTTGTGATAATTGGGAGGAGGGTGTTGATAACTTAGGTGTGAGTGTTAGATGTTCAGCACCAGTAGTGGGTAGGGATTGAGGGTAAAGGGCTCCTAGATTTTGTTGCATTTCTTAAAGGAAAAGTTGCAGCTCTCCTTTTTACCTAGTGCTTGTCCTGAATAGTGTGTGTAGGAAGTAGAAATGCCTGGCAAGAATCTAAGAGTGAGTTCCCTGTCCCATCACAGCACAATAATGGTACTCACGATGGGTACATTTTCCTTGTTTAATTAGATGATTACTATAGCTGTTCCATTTCAGCTCTTATGTCATCAGCATTTCAGGTAGAGATACAGAGGAGGTAATTGGCAAAGTGGCTGTTTTCAAATTTTTCTACATTGTCTCGGATCCAAGACCTTGAGACAAGTTATATTAAGTGACTTCTCGGGTTCTTAAGTCTGAATCTGTAGCTGGCAAGCCCCCATCATGGTTGGTGAGGTGAAGCTCTTCTTTCCTCCTGCCTTGCTGCTGCTTCATCACTATCCTCCCAGTTAATTAATTAGAAAGTATAGAAAGTAGTCTAATTATATAATGAGTTGAACTTGATTGGATGTGAAAAGTGCATGTATAATTTTAGAACGTATTATCTTAGATGATGGACCGATCAGCTTTGAGCCAGGAAAGAACTGACAAGAACTGGCAGCAAGAGCTGTCACTCGAAAATGGCACAGGACAAATGAAGGTGAAATGAGTTTATTGCTACAACAGGAGACTCAAAAGTAACTGAGATGAGAAGGTCGGTCAAGAAAGCCCAACAGCATCAGGGAAGCTAGATAACTGGGCACCTTTATCCCATCAGTGAACTCTGGTTCACATGTGAACGAACACCCAGCTTATTTGCCTGAAGGAGAGCTCATGTTTCGACAGTTTGTGTGAGCAAGGTCTTCTCATAGAATGTATAATTGGAAACCTGTCAATATTATAGATTCTACTATAGGCACTTACCAAAAGTATTTAATCAAAAGAGCTGGTTCTATAACGGTCCTAGTAAATCATGTAGTAGAGCCTGATCATGGGAAAAGGAGTGTTGACTTTAAAGTTGTAGAATCTCCAGAAAGTTCTATTCACAGCTGAACTTCATCTGCATGCTGGTTGTGGAGCCAGGTGTGTTTGCTGTCCTCTCCATATTTTTCAGCCTAGGCTGTCTTGGGAGCACACTCCTGGCCTCCACTGGTTGTCAGATGGCTTCTGTACCAGCTGGGGCTCCTGGAACACACCTTTTGGTACCTTCTTCATCTGTGAATACTAGAGCTCATAGCAGCTGTCCTAAAAGTAGTAGGAAGCTGGCCTCCAATCAGCAGAAAAATTTCAGAAACCATCCGTCTGAAATGGCCCTGTGCAGAGATCAAGAGTAACAGTTCATCAATGTCTTAAGGTAACCCTGGAATCTGGCTAGGTATCGACGATGCTATGGAAAGTTAAGGTGTTTGAAAAAGTATTTTCGTTTTTGGTAAGATGTGCATCATGCATATTGTACTTTTAAAAAAGATATTTTACTAGTAGACTTTAAGAATAGTTTTAGACTTAACAGAAAAATTGAGCAGATAGTAGAAAATTCCATATACAGTACTACCCCAATAGATTTTCTCCTATTATTGACATCTTATATTAGTCAATACATATACAAATGTATATGATACATTTGTCATAATTAATGAACCAATATTGATACATTATTAACTGTAATGCACAGCTTATTCAGATTTCCTTAGTTTTTACCTCTTTTTTTTCTTTTTTAAAATCTGTTCCTGGATTCATTCAGGATACCACATCACATTTTCTTGTCATGTCTCCTTAGGGTCTTCTTGGCTGTGACAGTTTCTGAGACATTTGTTGTTTTTGATGACGTTGACAGCTTTGAGGAGTACTGGTGCGGTATATTGTAGAATGTCCCTCTGTTGAAATTTGTCGGATTGTTTTTATCATTTTAGACTGGGTTTATGGGTTTTCAAGAGGAAGACCATTGTGGTAAAATGCCATTTCCATTATTGCATCATATCAAGAGTTCATGCTATCAAAATGATTTCTGACTGTTGATGTTGCCCTTGATCACCCAGCGTCGTACATGTTTGTCAGGTTTCTTTTCTGTAAAGCTGCTTTCCCTCTCTCCTTTCGATACTCTTTGGAAGGAAGTCGCTATTCACAGCGCACACCTACAGAGTGGGCAAATATCCTCCCACTTTAGGGTGTAGTATCTCCATGGCATATCAGGTTTTGATAAGATTATTTTTTCATCCCTTGCAAGGTTGAGAACACTCGAGCTAATATAACTCGAAGGCAGACGATTTGCAGAAGCTCTCAGCAGTTGCCATGACTTATATAGTTACCCACGGTCTTCCTCTTCTAATTTCCACTCCCTCCAGTCTTCTCACTTCTCGCCCTTACAATGCATATTTTTCCGTTTCCACACCACTGCCCCAGAAACATAAGCAGATTTGTGTATCTAAAATTGAATTCTTAAAAAATTATAGATCTTTACCCCCCTCCAGGAGCGCATTTACAAAAGGTTCTCAGTTCTCCTTAAATACCGAAATTTGATTTAATAAAGGGAAAGGTGCCTATTTTGTGACCTGCATAGACTCTACCTGATTTGGCCCTAGGCCATACAAGTCAGTTCCTGGTAAAGCCCAAATTTCAGTTTATTTAAAGAAACCCATCCCTATAGAGCCACACCACCCGTCAGGATAGTCATTAGCCACATGCTGCTGTGGAGCTCTGGACATATGGCTAGTCTGGACTGAGAGCTGAGATGTGCCTTACCTGTGAAATACACATTGATTTCCAAGACTTAAACCATATAAAAAAGTGTGTGAAATATCTTACTAATAATTTTTATATTGATTGCATGTTGAACAATAACACATTGAATATATTAGTTTAAATAAGTGTATTATTGAAATTTCATTTCCTTTTCACTTTTTATAATGTAGCTATGAGAATATTTAAAATTACAAAAGTGTCTTGCATTGTATATATACTTGAAAGTACTGCTATAAACTATATTAGATGTCACAAAATGTTTCTGCATTATTACTTTATAGCAACTGGAAGTTAAACACACACACACACACACAC
>NW_016840894.1:0-569 GCF_001698545.2 Rhinopithecus bieti
CCTCCAGTGTAACAAGAGGGAAGAAGAAAGAGATGGGTACAAACATATGTGTGTATATGAGTTCTGTGGTGGAAAATGAGAAGAGTTCATATCAGATGCCTGTATTTTATATATATACATATGCATACACACACACACACATACACACACACACACACACACATATATATATATATATATATTTGAGACGGAATCTCACTCTGTCACCAGGCTGAAGTGCAGTGGCGCAATCTCGACTCACTGCAACCTCCGCCTCCTGGGATCAAGCAATTCTCCTGCCTCAGCCTCCCAAGTACCTGGGACTACAGGCGTGCGCCACCATGCCCAGCTAATTTTTTGTATTTATTAGAGATGTGGTTTCACCATGTTGGCCAGGATGGTCTCGATCTCCTGACCTCATGATCCGCCCACCTTGGCCTCCCAAAGTGCTGGGATTACAAGCATGAGCCACCGCACCTGGCCTGCTCTTGTATATCTTTAATGAAATATGTGGCAAGGCCAGAAACGCATGAGGATGTAGAAGAGGAGTTTGGAAGATTCAGGTGAAGAAGAGCAGTTATGACTTAATC
>NW_016840895.1:0-2132 GCF_001698545.2 Rhinopithecus bieti
AGACTGGAGCTGTTCCTATTCGGCCATCTTGCTCCGCCCCCTGATTTTCTTTATTATATCACGTTATTTTATTCCCTTGCTTAGGTCTGTGACAAATGGTTGCCTGTCGGAAACTCCCTCTTGTGGCCATGTCCTCTACTCATCAGCTGCAGCTGATTTCTTCTGCGGTCCTGGGTAATGGCTTGCTGACCGTCTGCCGCAGTGACTAGAAATTCAGGAAGACAAGGGTTTGGTTGGTTCACTGTTTTATTTTCACCCCCAAGGAAAGTGCCTATCAGAGACAGGCTCTAGATCACATCTTACAGAGTGCTTTCCAAAGCAGATTTACTCTGGAATCAGCAAAGTCAAATTTCTCAAAATCCCTTGCCTCTCTATTTAATTCTGTATGTTCCTGAGTGCCATACCTATAAAAAGACCTTCAACAATACATGAAAAAATTCATGGAGTACACAGACTGGTATAAGTAAGAAACTGCTAACAAGATGTTTAGGAAATGTTTTGAAGATGATGTATTTTCACTGTTTTGTGGGGACTAGGAGATGGCTTAATTTGAGAAAATTTCTTTCATATTTGAGGATTAAACACTTTGATCCCAAAAGAAGAGTCTGAATGTTCGCTCAGTCCCAGAAAAAAGCAGAAAGCTCCCATAGCTCTCTTCCCATCTTCCTCCAAATCCAGCACAGAAAGTAGGTAATCTGAAAGAAGACTGGAATGGGAAAGTGGGACAGATAAGAGAAGTCTGATGACCATTTGTTCTCTTGTGCTAAGTTAACTCACTTTCAGAGCTTTTCCAGAAATTGAAATGCAATTTTTCCCTAATTTCTTAAGACACACACACAAAAAACATATAGATGGAAAAACAAATAATATTTATGTGTTTCTATCACATTAAAGTTATATAATGGGAGTTAGCAGTGTTTCATCATGCCTTCTCAAGATGATAAGGCCCGCACAAAATAGTTTTTGCAGAAGAGTTTTTGGGAAAATTCCACCTAGTATGCTAGACACTGAACAGTTAATGAAATCAACAGACCTTCCTGCTAAAAACTCTCAATAAATTCGGTATTGATGGAACGTATCTCAAAATAATAAAGGCTATTTATAACAAACCTAGAGCCAATATCACACTGAATGGGCAAAAAGTGGAAGCATTCCCTTTGAAAACTGACACAAGACAGGCATGCCCTCTCTCACTACTCCTATTCAACATAGGATTGGAAGTTCTGGTTAATGCAACCAGGCAAGAGAAAGAAATAAAGGGTATTCAATTAGGAAAGAAGAAGTCAGATTGTCCCTATTTGCAGATGACATGCTTGTATATTTAGAAAACCCCATCGTCTCACCCCAAAATCTCCTTAAGCTGATACGCAACTTCAGCACAGTCTCAGGATATAAAATCAATGTGCAAAAATCACAAGCATTCTTATACACCAATAACAGACAAATAGAGAGCAAAATCATAAATGAACTCCCATTCACAATTGCTTCAAAGACAGTAAAATACCTAGGAATCCAACTTAGAAGAGATGTGAAGGACCTCTTCAAGGAGAACTACAAACCACTGCTCAGTGAAATAAAAGAGGACACAAACAAATGGAAGAACATACCATGCTCATGGATAGGAAGAATCAATATCATGAAAATGGCCATACTGCTCAAGGTAATTTACAGATTCAATGCCATCTCCATTAAGTTATCAATGACTTTCTTCACAGAATTGGAAAAAAAAAACTGCTTTAAAGTTCATATGAAACCAATAAAAGAACCCAGATTGCCAAGACAATCCTAAGCCAAAAGAACAAAGCTGAAGGCATCACTCTTCCTGACTTCACACTACACTACAAGGCTACAGTAACCAAAATATCATGGTACTGATACCAAAACAGAGATATAGACCAATGAAACAGAACAGAGCCTTCAAGAATAACACCACCCACCTACAGCCATCTGATCTTTGACAAACCTGAGAAAAACAAGAAATGGGGAAAGGATTCCCTATTTAATAATTAGTGCTGGAAAAATTGGCTAGCCGTAAGTAGAAAGCTGAAACTAGATCCTTTCCTTACACTTTATATGAAAATTAATTCACAATGGATTAGAGACATAAACGTTAGATCTAAAACCATAAAACC
>NW_016840896.1:0-573 GCF_001698545.2 Rhinopithecus bieti
CCTGGCAGGCGGGGAGCTTTAAGGTGGCCACCCAGGAGAGGAACCCCCAGAGAGCCCAGATGAGGCTGCGGAGGCAGAAGAAGGTGAGTGAGACTGTGGCATGGAGGGACCGCAGGGGATCAGAGGACAGGGCTCTTTTCCCCACCAGCTGGAGACCTCCATATCAAGACAGCGGGGGCTTCCTCCCCAGCCCTGTCCTCCTATGGCCACTGGGCCTGGGAAAACTCCATTGGAGAGACCAGAGCAAGGGTCTGGGAAAGCAGGACTCAGAGTGGATGTGGGGAAGGGTAAGACGGGGACCACAGGCCCTTGTGACTTGTAAAAATCCCACCATAGAGGTAATTAGGAGTGATTGCTAGACTTGGAGGTCAGCTGGTATAGAGGAGGCAGAGAATTGGGAAAGGCAGCTGAGGGTCTTTGGCTGCTACAACTGGGAGACCTTGGGAGGGGGTTTCTGGGAGACAGGGGCTGATGGGATTTCATGGGACAGGGCCTTGGGCAGGCACCTGAGGGTCAATACTCATCACCACTACTCCTCCCATCTCCCCACCTCTCCATGGCACAGGGCGTGGT
>NW_016840898.1:0-1069 GCF_001698545.2 Rhinopithecus bieti
CCCGGCCAGCATCATTCTCAATGTAACCAAGAACTATGGCATTTTATTCATAATAAAGATGTGCTAAAGTTATGTGAACTACATGAGCTCCTCCAACCCCAAGTCAAAATCTTAGAATCCATGTTAGGCTTTTACTCACATCTCTTCGTTCTGCTACTGATGGTCACATAATGAAGTGACAAAGGAAACTGTTATTTACACAGTATAGAATATTAGCACTCACACCTGCCACAGACAGCTCAGCACCATTATACATTATACATCTCCAATGAGTCCTGCCCTTGGGGATTAGATCTACACAAGACTAAGACAGGAACCAGCTCAGCCCTCTGCCTAGGCAGCCATGAGCAGGTGGTGGGCATATGAACACTGGACTCGAACTGGAAAGACCTCAGAGGCCATTGAAAATGACACACTGCATGGCTGCCACGTGTGTGCCAACAATAGAGCTAAGAACTTGAAAGCCTTTACCCTTTTTATTCCTCAGACAATCCTGTGAGGTAGGTGCTATTGTTATATAATAACTGTTACGCTTATCCCTCTTTAGAAAATGTGGAAACAGAGGCACAGAGAAGTTATGTCACTTGCTCAGTATCTCAGAGTCAGCACACGGGTGACATAGGATGCCCCCACAGCTGTGCTCTTGCAATTGGTGTCCAGCAGCCTCTGGACAAGTGAGGAAGGTTCATCCAATAGTGCAAAACTGGGCTGGAGGTGCCCACAAGGAGGAGCCAGAGGTCCTCATGGTCACGAAGGCCCCTATCTCTCCGTCTCCCATCTGCTTGCCTGTTACCAGCAATAAATATGGTCATGTCTAAGCATCATTTGTCCCCTGGAATATCCTGGAATACAAAACCTCTATTATACAACCAGATTCTGTTGCTATCTTATTTTCTTCCAGGCCAATTCCCTTGCACCCTACTTTCTTAACACAGTTAAGTTAATTCCTATGTTAAATAATTAACTCATCCATCAGGGGAGTACATGCCTTCTAAGAGTGACTGTCCATACTATGGGTGGAAATCCTGTTTTTTTCCTGGCCCTGAGTGACGTGGACAAGTAGACCTTT
>NW_016840899.1:0-1487 GCF_001698545.2 Rhinopithecus bieti
GCAAGCCAGGACTTGCCTCAGGTGTGATGATCTCCAAGTCCAGGCATGCCCCTAACCCCCAGTGAGAGTGGGGCTTTGCCCATCTGCCCTCACTGCCTGCCCTGTCTTGCTGGAATATCTACAAGGATTATCAGCAGCTGGAGCTGGCCCGTGAGACAGGAGGAGGTGAACAGCTGGAAGTCCTCCTTTCTGAGGGCTGGCGTGTACCTTGAGTGTGTTGGGGTGAGCGGCAAGGCAAGGAGAGGAGGGGCAAGCTGCTGATACTAGGGGCCCTGGGGCACCATCCACAGTGATGCCAAGTCATGCCATGTTTCTGAGCCCTTATTTGACTCAGAAATAACCAGGAATCCTCCCCACTATCTACTCTGGGGTGAGATCAGAGTTAAGTTTTCTGGTCCTCCCATCCTTCTCCAGTGGCAGTTTTGTGTCTCCGTCTCTGCCACAGATGGCATTTCCTGCATGCCCTTCCTATGATGCTGGTTTCCTGTGACTGCCTTCTCTTTTCTCCCCTGTTTCACTGTGGCACTGTCTAGCGGAGCCTTAGAGTTGGGGTGCAGTGTCCCAGCTTCACTCAACCTCTCCCCTTTTCCTCGCTGTGTGTGTCTACTTTGGCTGTGCTCCCTGGTGCCAGCAGTGGCGGCAATGTTGGTGTGTGTGCCTCCCAGGATGAGAAGAAAGTGAGTGTGACCTTCTCTTGCTTCCTGCCAGGCGTCTGCAGCCTGGCACCAGCTCTGGCCAGGTCTTTAAGCAAAGGACCTGCAGATGTTGTTTTCTCATTTCTGGTTTGGGAAATTGAGGCAAACTCTGGGTACTACAGTCAGAAACAAGATGAGGCTGAATCAGGGGAGTCTGGGGTCCTGAGAGATATAGGGATGGGCAGAGACCTGAAACCCTTTAGAGCATGTGGGGATCTGGGTGTCTGTTTAGGCCAGTTGCTTCTCTCTCTGCATCAGTGTTCCAGGTACCCTTGCAGGGAATGCCTGGAGCCTGGCTACATGGCCTGTCCACGCTGATGCCCTTGTGTTCTTCATGACAGGCCAGCAAGACCCAGGGAATGGCTCCGACAGCTTCATGCACTCCATGGACCACAGCTGGAGCAGCAAGTGGAGACCATTCAGAACCTGGTGGACTCGTACGTGGCCATTGTCAACAAGAACGTGCAGGACCTCATGCCCAGACCATCATCCACCTCATGACGTGCATGTGCCGCCTCATGGGGGTGGCTATGGCAGTTTCTTATTTATGCTAAACCCTTTGCTGTCATTTCAACAACCTTCACAGCATCTTCACCAGGAATATATTCCATTTCCAGAAACCACTTTCTTTAATCATCCGTAAGAAGCAGCTTCTCCTCTGTTGAAGTTTTATCCTGAGATTGCAGCAATTCAGTCACATCTTCAGGCTCCACTTCTAATTCTAGTTCTCTTGCTATTTTCATCACATCTGAAGTTCTGGCCTCCTCTGAAGTCTTGAACCCCTCAAAATCG
>NW_016840900.1:0-305 GCF_001698545.2 Rhinopithecus bieti
CAATTATATATCCATCCTACGAACGTGGTCTTAAAATAAAAGGGAAGAGAAAAACAGCAGAAGGAAGTGCATGAATATGTTGACAACGTTTATCTCTGAATGGGGGGGGGGCTGTTTTGCCTTCCATTTCCCTATATTTGAAGTGTCACCTCTGTAATGTAATAATAGAGCAAACACAATAGTTGAGGAAACACTGCTGCCCACTAGGACATAAACCAAGTCTCCTCCAAAATGCTGCGACCCCAACCTCTGATTTTATCTTTTAAATCAGCTAGGTTTTCTCCCCTAAAAAGAAGCATATTGTA
>NW_016840901.1:0-571 GCF_001698545.2 Rhinopithecus bieti
GATACAAGTATAAAATATAGATATAACAGATATAATAGATATAGGTATAAAATAGATATAATAGATGTAGCTGTAAAATATAGATAGATATAGGTATAAAATATAGATATAATAGATACAGGTATAAAATACATAATAGATATATATAGGTATAAAATATAGATATAATAGATATAGATATAAAATATAAACAATAGATAGAAATAGTGATAAAATATAGACATCATAAATATACGTATAAAATATAGACATCATAGATATAATAGATATAGGCATAAAATATAGACATCATAGATATAATAGCTACAGGTATAAAATACAGACATCATAGATATAGATATATAGACATCACAGATATAATAGATATAGGTATAAAATATAGACCACAGATATAATAGACATACGTATAAAATATAGACACCATAGATATAGATATAAAACATAAAAAAAGATATAATAGATATAGGTATCAAATATGGACATAATAGACATAGATATAGGTATAAAATGTAGATATATACGTATAAAATATAGAGAGATATAGGTATAAAATATAGACATAATAGATATA
>NW_016840902.1:0-1642 GCF_001698545.2 Rhinopithecus bieti
ATAAGAAGAATCAATATTGTTAAAATGTTTATACTACCCAAAGCAATCTACAGATTCAATGCAATCCCTGTAAAAATACCAGTGACATTCTTCACAGAAATAGAAAAATAAATCCTAAAATTTATATGGAACCACAAAAGACCAAGAATATCCAAAGCTATTCTAATGGAAGAATCACATTATCTGACTTCAAATTATATAACCGAGCTATAGTAACCAAAACATAATGGTACCAGCATAAACACAGATACATAGAATAATGAAACAGAATAGAGAACCCAAAACAAAATCCACATACCTACAGTGAAATCATTTTTGACAATGATGCCAAAAGCATACACTGGGGAAAAGACAGTCTCTTCAATAAATAGTGCTGGGAAAATGATATCCATATGCAGAAGAAAGAAACTAGGCCCCTATCTCTCACCATATACAAAAATCAAATCAAAATGGAATAAAGACTTTAAGACCACAAACTATGAAACTGATACAAGAAAACATTGGAGAAAATCTCCAGGACCTTGGTCGGGGCAAAAATTTCTTGAGCAATACCTGACAAGCAAATGCAACCAAAGCAAAAATGGACAAATAGGATCACATCAAGTTAAAAAGCTTCTGCACACTAAAGGAAACAATCATCAAAGTGAAGAGACAACCCACAGAATGGGAGAAAATAATTTAAAGCTACCCATCTGAGAAGGATTAATAACCACAGTATAAAAGGATTTCAAACAACTCTATAGGAAAAAAATATATAATAATCTGAGCTAATAAAAAATAGGCAAATGATTTGAATGGACATTTCCCAAAAGAAGACACACAAATGAGAAACAGGCATAAGAAAGGGTGCTCAACATCACTGATCATCAGAGAAATGCAAATCAAAACTACGATGAGACGGCATCTCACCCCAGTTAGAATGGCTTATACCCAAAATACATGAAATAACAAATGCTGGTGAGGATGTGGAGAAAAGGGGAACCCTTGTATACTGTTGGTGGGAATGTATATTAGTACAACCACTTTGAAGAACAGTTCGGAAGTTCCTCAAAAAACTAAAAATTGAGCTACCGTATGATCCAGCAATCTCACTGCGGGGTACATACCCAAAAGAAAGGAAATCAGTATATTGAAGAGATATCTGCACAACTATGTTTGTTGCAACACTGCTCACAATAGCTAAGATTTGGAAACAACTTAAGTGTCCATCAACAGATGAATGGATACAGAAAATGTGGCACATATACACAATAGAGCACTATTCAGCCATCAAAAAGAATGAGATCCAGTCATCTGCAGCAACATGGATGGAACTGGAGGACATTATGTTAAGTAAAATAAGCCAGGCACAGAAATACAAATATCATGTGTTCTCACCTATGAGATCTAAAAAAGAAAACAACTGAAACTCATGGAAATAGAGAGTAGAAGGATGTTTATATGCTGGATTACGTTTATTGATTTGAGTATGTTGAACCAGCCTTGCATCCCAGGGATGAAGCCCACTTGATCATGGTGGATAAGCTTTTTGATGTGCTGCTGGATTAGGTTTGCCAGTATTTTATTGAGGATATTTGCATCGATGGTCATCAGGGATATTGGTCTAAAATTCTCTTGTTTTTGTTGTGTCTCTGCCAGGTTT
>NW_016840903.1:0-3701 GCF_001698545.2 Rhinopithecus bieti
TTAGCCGGGTGTGGTGGTGCATGCTTGTAATCCCAGCTACTCAGGAGGCTGAGGCAGGAGAATCACTTGAATCCAGGAAGCGGGAGGTTGCAGTGAGCCAAGATTGTGCCATTGCACTCCAGCCTGGGCAACAAGAGCAAAACTCCATCTCAAAAAAAAAAAAAAAAAAAGGAGAGAACACTTCTTCTCTATCATTACAGTCATTAATAAAGACCAGCAACAGATGAATTCTGCCTGGGATGGTGTGAGAAGACTTCTTGGAAAATGCATGATTTGACCCGGGCCTTAAAGGGCGGCTCTGTAGGCAGAGACGCTGCAGAAAGCTTCTGGGCAGAAGCGATTGTGGGAGTGAAACCACAGCCGTGGGAATGTGTTGATGCGCTCTGGGAGTGGGAATTAGTGCAGCAGGGCTAGGGCGTGTGGGGGCCCTGAGCAATGCATTTAGTGCAGTAAGTGGGCCGGTCAGGGATTGCAGACATGGCTAGTTTAGGAAGAGCTCTCACCCGCTTTCCCTATTTCTTTCTTTTCTTTTCTTTTTCTTTTTTTCAGACGGAGTTTCGCTCTTATTGCCCAGGCTGGAGTGCAGTGGCATGATCTCTGCTCAACGCAGTCTTTGCCTCCTGGGTTCAAGCGATTCTCCCGCCTCAGCTTCCTGAGTAGCTGGGATTACAGGCACACACCGCCACGTCCAGCTAATTTTTGTGTTTTTAGTAGAGACGGGGTTTCACCATGTTGGCCAGGCTGGTCTTGAACTCCTGACCTCAAGTGATCTGCCTGCCTCAGCCTCCCAAAGTGCTGGGCTTACAAGCATGAGCCACCACACTCAACCTTCCGTACTTCTTTCTTACCTCTTTTTCTAGCATGACAAAAGAAATAGCTTATCAGAGAAAGAAGAGACCCTGCCCAACACGGCCTGAGCGTGGTGTCTGTTGGAGGGACTTGACACACAGATGTACTCTGATCTTGCCAGGCTCAGGAATCAAGAGTCTCTCTATTATTGCAGATGTCTGTAGCCTTTGTGGGGTTAATAAGGGACACCATTTCTAAACTATTTTAGAGATTACTTTAAAGTCATAAAAATGCACAATTCTACCAGCATTATATTACGGTTGCTAAAAATATCACATGACCATTGGTTAGCTCACAGCAATAGATATCCCACAGACTAATTTAATCATTGGCAGGAGGCCACGCAGTCTCCAGACAGGATCAGAATCAAACTGGGGGCTGCTAAATTTAGAAATATAAATTTGGGTTTGTTTAGAATGATTTGAAAACTGAAAGAACACATGCAAGCATGGTTGTCTGCTCCAAAGGCAGAGTCCTTGTGGCCTTCCTTGATCACCTTACACTTGGGTCTGTCCTGCAGGCCCAACCCTGCTTTCGGCTTTTCATTGGAAATATTAGGTCAGGGAACCATGTCTGAAATTCAGAGCAGACCTTTGATGTCGTCTGGGCTGGACCTACATTCTTCTTCTGGATATGACGCCATTTTCATTGGCTTACTATGAGGCCTCTATGACAGACTTTTAGAGATGACTGGAACAATTCTCCTATTCCACTCTTTGACGTTGTGTCAATGCTACCTACTTTTCCCATCCAGGTGTAAGAATGAGTGTCTGCGGAGTCACGTTGAGGTTTCATCAGGGGCCAGGAGGCTAACAAGTCCGACAGGGAATGACTGAAAGGGAAAGGGGGATAAAGAAATACTGTGCCCTACATGCTCCTCTTGTTCAATGTTTATATATTTTATATATATATATACACACAATATATATGATGTGATATATAATACAGAGTAATGGCTCATATCTAAGAAGATAAAGCAGGAAGAGAGAATGGGGCTATAAAGCCCCATTATGATGTGATTATATATCACATCATATATATTGTGCATATATATTGTGTGTATATATATACACAATATATATGATGTGATATTGAGTATATATATAAATTAAAATATATATATATATTTTAGAGATGAGGTCTCCCTCTGTCACCAAGACTGGAGTGCAGTGGCATGATCTCAGCTCACTGCAGCCTTGAACTATCGGGCTCAAGCAATCCTCTTGCTGGGACCACAGGCACACACGGTCATTCTTGGCAAATTTTAAAATTTTTTTTTTTTTTTTTTTTTTTTGAGACGGAGTCTCGCTCTGTCGCCCAGGCTGGAGTGCTGTGGCCAGATCGCAGCTCACTGCAAGCTCCGCCTCCCGGGTTCACGCCATTCTCCTGTCTCAGCCTCCCGGGTAGCTGGGACTACAGGCGCCGCCACGTCGCCCGGCTAGTTTTTTGTAGTTTTTAGTAGAGACGGGGTTTCACCGTGTTAGCCAGGATGGTCTCGATCTCCTGACCTCGTGATCCGCCCGTCTCGGCCTCCCAAAGTGCTGGGATTACAGGCTTGAGCCACCGCGCCCGGCCAAATTTTAAAATTTTTGTTAGAGACGGGGTCTTGCTATGTTGCTTGGGCTAAATATTACACGCTTATTTGCTTAGTATCTATTTCTTCCACACAAATGCACACTACATAAGAGTGCTCAATAAACATTTGTTGAATAAATAAATGAGTGAATGAGTGATGATAATGTCCATTCCTTATACTTGGATAAAACTTTGCTACAAATATGGCTGTACATTTGCATGCAAATTCAATCAGGAATTCACATCTTCATTCTTTTAATATGGTGTTTATTTCTCCCTTGGTATTGTAAGCACCCTTGTAAATGTGTAATTACAGACTGAGATACAGGCTCTGAAGGGAGGCTACATAGACTAAGGCCTCCTAGAGAGAGCACCCTTTGAGCTGGGAACTGAACGGCAGTAGTCTATTGACTGCGTGAAGTGCAGGGAAGAACACTGCAGAGAAAACAGTATACACACCGTAGTTCCTCAATGTTATGGCACATGTTTCTTCAGATCTTCACCTTTCTGACTTTGGAATAGCCTTAGAATCGATATCCATCTCATGATCACTTTTGGTCAGGTGGCAGCCGTGACATATTGTCATTGCTTGGACTCATGAGATCTCTACTGTTGTTGGTGATGGCATGGCTGGACAACTGAAGAGCCATCTGAGGGAGGCTGATCAGTCTAGATTGCCATCTGAAAAACTCCCACTGGTATCTTCTGGTTAGGCCAAGAAAGTGCCAACATCAAAAATTTGAGAATACCTGTCCAGGACTTGGGGAAAAAAAAATCTAGAAGGCAGGCCAGGCGCAGTGTGGCTCACACCTGTAATCCCAGCACTTTGGGAGGCCAAGGAGGGTGGATCACCTGAGGTCAGGAGTTCAAGAACAACCTCATTGCCTGCCACGCACCCGGACTACCGACTCCTCTCGGCCTCCTCGCCATGGACGTGGACGACTCCCGGGCCCACAAGGGCTCCTTGCGGAAGTTCCTGGAGCACCTCTCTGGGCCGGCAAGGCCATCGGCGTACTGACCAGCGGCGGGAATGCTCAAGGGGGAGGCTTGCTGCAGGGGCTACAGAGTCCAAGAAGCCCCAGGACGCGCAGCCTGCAAGCTAGAGTCCTGGGAGGGTGTGGCTTGAAGACTTGAGAAGCGGAGGGTGCAGATCCCAACCGGGTCCGAGGAGCTGAGACCCAGGAGCACGGGCGGCAGAAGACGGATGTTACTGGCCCATCAGCCAGACAGAAATAATGCAGAACCAGCCATCTGGGCACCCCGGGCACGCTCAAGTC
>NW_016840904.1:0-1990 GCF_001698545.2 Rhinopithecus bieti
ACACACACACACACACACGCACGCATATGGCCTTTATGGTTTCAAAGGAGGAAAAGGGAATTTGCCTGGATAACTCTCACCTAGGTATTTTCAGGGGAGATCTAGAATCATCTGAGGGGTTAAGCTGGACTAGCCAATGGAAAAACAAAATGAAGATACCGGGGAGATATTCCCAGAACAGTAGCATTCCTAATGGGCCAGGCCCTAGCCACATGCAGTTCCCCAGATGTGGTTGGTGTGGCCAAGGTTCCGGCATGTGACGGCTGCCTTCCTGGCACTTCTTGTGCTGTGAGGAGCATCCCCTCCCCAGTGCCAGGGGCAGTGGTCCTCTCACCCCCTTCAGAGTAAAGGGCCAGCAGTCGGCAGTCACAGGAAAAGTAGTGAGACAGGAAGGTGAGGAGCATGAAGTGCCACCATCCCAGCCTCCAGTGTCTGGCACAGAATATGACGAGGAACCTCCGTGAATTGGAATCTTCCATATCTTCACACATGTGAGATTCTGCTAGGTGTAATTTGACTTACAAAAAGAAATAAATATGACCTTCTTGTATCTAAATATTGTAGAAGAGTTAATGATTGTAACCTGGATGTTTTAAATTCTGAGATGCTATTAAATCAATATTCATCACAAATGTATTGATAATTTTTTAGAAGAACAGAAGAGATCTCATCATATTTAATGCAGTGTATCAATTGTAAGATGCATGCTAATTCCAGAAAAGTAAAGCATAAAAAAAAAGTCTGTCTTAGAATGGAAAATACAGTAAACTATTTTAACTAGAATTTAAATGCAACATTTTAGGATATGAAGCCATCAACTCATTTTGAAAACTACTGGCTCAGATGACCTCAGCGATAGGAAAACTCTAAAAGGTCACGAATCTGATAATGAGGTAATTTTCTGTGTCTTTGCCTGAGAGTCTGTCTGAAAGTGGTGCAGTTTTTACAGAAGAGGAATAACGTGTCCCAGACTGAGAATGCTTCCCGGGCCACCATTCTGGGCAATGCTTCAGTGTGGAGTTTTAGCAGTGAGTATTCAGAAACAGTGGAATACTTTGCACTTTTTATAAAAAAGATTATCTTGTCTATTTTCCTTTAAATATGCAGCAGAAGTTTACTATTATACAACTAAATTATGTGGGTTCTCTAACTGCCCACTTATTCTACCTGGATTAACGTGGTTTATTTCACCTTGATGCTTTTAAAGACAAGCATGTGCTGTGTGAGGGTTAGAACATGAGCCATAAACAAGGAGGGTGAGATGGCAGTGCCTCCCCAAAAACGCAGTACCTCAGGGCCTGCGCAGGGAACACTGCTATGAACCTCAACACTTCTGAAATGGCTGGACATCTCTGCATGAGCTTTGGTTACCCAGTTGTTCCATTTATTCTTATATTTTACAAGTATTTAGTAAATTCTTGAGCTAGGCCATGTGGTCTACCGAAGGAATAAGATATCTGTTGTTACTATTTTATTTTATTTTATTTCAATAGTTTTGGGTAACAGGTGGCTTTGGTTAAATGCTAAAGTTCTTTATTGACGGTTTCTGAGATTTTGGTCCACCCATAGCCCAAGCAGAGTACAATGTACCCAATGTGTAGGGTAATATCCCTCACCTCCCTCTCACCTTTCCCCCCTAAGTCCCCAAAGACCACTTATCGTTCTTAGGTCTTGGAATCATCACCATAGCTTATGTCCCACTTATAAGTAAGAACATACAGCATGGAGTTTAGGTCAGCAGAGGGCTCCAGGGGATGGGTGGGGCAGGCCAGGACATAAAAGAGGGCCAAGAGCCAGGGTTACCCAGAAGAGGGTGGACCCATTTTGCCAAGCACCCTAACCCTAAAAACTGTAACCCTTACCCTTAACCCTAACCCTAACCCTTAACCCAAACCTTTAACACCTTACCATAACCCCAACCCTAACCCCTAACTATAACCCTAAAACGCTAACGCTAAAACCCTAACCCCCAACACTAAACCCTAATCAT
>NW_016840905.1:0-2128 GCF_001698545.2 Rhinopithecus bieti
ACTGCTATACACTAACAATAACCTAGCTGAGAAAAGAAATAAAACTCTATTCCTTTTACAATAGCAGCAATTAAATAAATAAAACATTTAGGAATGTACTTACAAACCAACCAAAATACCTACAACCAACTAATCTTTGACCAATCATATAAAAACATAAATTGGGGAAAGGAAGCCCTATTTAATAAATTGTGCTTGGAAATCTGTGTAGCCACATGTAGAAAAATAAAACTGGATTTCTGTCTCTCACCTTATAAAAAAATCAATTCAAGATGCATCAAAATCTTAAATCTAAGATCTGAAACTATAAAATCCCTAGAAGGTAGCCTAGGAAAAACTTTTCTGGACGTTGGTCTAGGCAAATAATTCATGACTACACCCCCAAGAAGCAAATGCAACAAAAACAAAAATTAATAAAAGGGACTTAATTAAACTGAAGCTCTTCTGTACAGCAAAAGAAGTAATCATCAGAGTAAGCAGACAATGCACAGAATGGGAGAAAATATTTGCCGACTCTGCAGGTGACAAAGAGCTAATATCGAGAATCTACCAGGAACTAAAATGAGCAAGAAACAAAAAATAAAAAATAAAAAAATCCCATCGAAAGTGAAAAAATGACATGAATAGACATTTCCCAAAAGAATATAGACAAATGACCAATAAACATAGGAAAAATGCCTAACATTAGTAATCATCAAGGCACTGCAAATTAAAACCACAATCTACCTTATCCTGAAAGAATGGCCATTATTAAAAAGTCAAAAAACAATAAATGTTAACATGGACGTGGTAAAAAAGAAATGCTTATATACTGCTGGTTGGAATGAGAATTAGTACAACCTGTATGGAAAAAAAGTATAGAAATTTCTTAAAGAACTAAAGGTTGGTCTACTATTTGATCCAGCAATCCCATTACTGGGTATCTATCCAAGGGAAAATAAGATGTCATTATATCAAAAAGATGCCTGAATGTGTATGATTATTACAGCATAATTCACAATTGCAAAAACTATGGAACCAATCTAAGTGCCCACTGACCAATGAATAAAGAAAATGTGGTATACATACACCATGGAATACTACTCAGCCATAAAAAAAAAGAATGAAATTATGTCTTTTTCAGCAATTTGGACAGAGCTGGAGGCCATTATTCTAAGTAACGTAACTCAGGAATGAAAATCAAATACTGTATGTTCTCACTCATAAATGGGAGCTAAGTGTACACAAAGGCAAAAGGGACTATGGAGACACGGACAGGAAAGGGTAGAAGGGGGAGAAAGGGACAAAAAGTATATATTGGATGCAAATTACACTACTTGATGACAGGTGCTCTAAAATCTCAGACTTCACCACTATATAATTCATTCATGTAACCAAAAACCACTTGTACACCAAAAGCTACTGAAAAAAAATATTTAAAAAGAGAGAATGGGACATAAAAATATGATGATGGCTGAAAACATTTCCATTTTTTGTAAAAGACATAAATTTCCAGATCTTAGAAGTTCAGTGAATACCAAGCAGAGAAAAATACAATGAAAATCGTACTAGGGCACATCATAGTTAAACTATTAGAAACCAAATATAAAGAAAAACTCTGGAAAGCAGCCAGAGAAAAATTGCATGTTACAAGCAAGGGAAGAATGATTTGAAGCATCGCTGACTTCTCATCAGAAACTATAAAGGCCAGAAGTCACTGGAATAACATCTTTAATGTGCTTGATAAAAGCCAGTCAATCCAGAATGCTATGTTCAGTGAATATATCCTTCAATGATGAAGACAAACTAAAGGCATTTGTAGATTTAAAAAAAAAAAAACCTAAGGGAATTCACTGCCAGCAGATCTGTGCTACAAAGAATGCTAAAGGAAGTTGTTCTTCAGAATGGAAACACAGATCTTCAGGAAAGAATAAAAAACACTTGAAATGATACATATGTGGATAAACATAAAATATGATTTTTAAAATAATTTCTTTAGAATGCATATAATTAATTAAAACAAAAATCATTACATTGTATTGTGTGGTTTATAGTATATGCAGATATAATACATTTGATTCTACAGCAAAAGGATGAAGGAGGTAGGTAATGTACTTATTCTTTTATTTTGAGACGGTGTCTCACTCTG
>NW_016840906.1:0-492 GCF_001698545.2 Rhinopithecus bieti
ACCCGGGAGACTGGCTCCAGTCTTGGCCTCAGGTTCACAGAAGGAAAATGGGCCAGTGTGCTAGAGCCATGCTTCTCAAAGTGTAGTCCCTGGACCAGCAGAGCAGCATCTATATCACCTAGGAGCTTGTGGCAAGTGGGAGTTCTAGGTCCTGCCCTAGGTCTGTGGAGCCGGAAGCTCTGGGGGCAGGGCCAGCAAGCTATACAGACAGGCCTCCGAGTGACTGTGATGCCTGCACACCTTGAGAACCATCGACCTAGATAGCCTCTGAACACTAACGGCTCCTGGTGCGTCTGGAGAAGACACAGGCCATGTCTGGGAGGCAGGGGAGATGGACTAGCACCCTCCTGCCACAGGGCAGCATGATGCTTGATTCCCTCAGAAGGATGTCCTTCATCTTTTCCATGCCGTGTGTGTTCACCCTGGCCCTCCCAGCAGCCTGGGAAGGACAGAAAACTGCACACACAAGAGGGCCATTCGCAGTCCCCACAT
>NW_016840907.1:0-349 GCF_001698545.2 Rhinopithecus bieti
GATATATATAGGTATGAAATATTGACATACTAGATATGACAGATATAGGTATAAAATATAGACATAATAGATATAATAGATATAGGTATAAAATATAGACATAATAGATATAATAGATATAGGTATAAAATATAGACATAATAGATATAATAGATATACGTATAATAAATAGATATAATAGATACAGTTATAAAATATAGACAATAGATAAAATAGATATAGGTATAAAATATAGATATAATAGATATAGTAGATACAGGAATAAAATACAGACATAATTGAAATAGGTATAAAATATAGACAAAATAGATATAAAAGATATAGGTATCAAATATAGACATAATAGATA
>NW_016840908.1:0-2226 GCF_001698545.2 Rhinopithecus bieti
GGAAGAAGCCAGACAGCATGGTGGCTCTCGAACACCCTCAGCAGCAGCCCCAAAGAACATGAGCATGAAGGCAAGAAGAGGAGGAAGGCATAGACACACATCTCTTCAAAGCAAATGAACTGTGATTATCCATAACCCTAATGATGCAAGGGCTATGGGGCAACACTTCGTGAGTGGTCAGGATACAAACCAGATCTGGATGCTACTTATTATTGGAGAAGGTGGGAGTCGGGAGGGAGTGGGGATATAAAACTCTACTTTGAATTATTTGGTTTTTTTAAAGAGTGGGTTTTATTTGTGCTCCTCCCACCTTTCAGCATTTATAGAACATGCTGGCCCACATCCACAATCAAGACCACTGCCTTTTGTGTGACACGTAGTTCGCATTAATATTTTGTGTAAGAACAGCTGCTTATGAGTCAAGTTGCCCCAACCGCAGTGAGGAGGAGGATGTTCACATGCTGGAACTGTCCTGCCAAATAAATGTGGCCCCTGTTGCGCTGTATTTTAAGTTGGAGTGGGGAAAAGAAGCTCTTGCTTTGTTTCAAACAAAAACCTTTAGACAAAATTCTCGGTTATGTTTCCTTTATGTAATAGGCTGGCACAGTCTCAAAAATCTTCCTCTTCATCAGATGTTTGCAAAACTTTAGGCCTTTGAGCTTGAACCTGGAGCCAAAAAGCACTGTAAGGAAGGAAAGGCAATGTCTGCAAAACATTCGATCTGAAAATCACCTTTTATGAGGGAGTCAGTAAAAGAACTTAGGCAGTTTTATTTTCACCTTGTTATTTTATTTGTTTTCTCCTCAAATTCCCTTTACTGTCTTTGTTGTTCTTATGACTCCCTCACCCACCATTAAAAATTGCAAATTGGGCGAGTCACAGTGGCTCAGTCCTATAACCCCAGCACTTTGGGAGGATGAGGCAAGAGGACAGCTTGAGGCCAGGGGTTCAAGACTAACCTGCAGCATAGAAAGGCCCAGTCACGATGAAAACAAATAAATGAAAAAATAAAGTAGTAAATCAATCTGACCCAAGATCATATAATCAGTGGGAAAGGCGAGATTTCAGCTCCAGCTCACCCGACTGGAAAAGTGCGCTGCTAGGTCCCCTGTGTTCTATGTATCTTGCTAACCATTACGGGTCTTCTTGTACTTCTTCTTTAAAACTGGGAACTCAGCTGAGTACAGAAAGGCATAGAAAGCAACATATTGCACAATCATTAGCAGAATGAAAAGGCAAAGATTAAGAACTATGTGACTGCAAGTTAGGCTGTAATCCTAGAAGTGGACATCTCAGCACAGACAAACCTGGGAGGGAGGAGAATCAGTGGGGCCCAAGAAGACAATCCAGCCTCTGCACTGAACAATTCCCTTAGACATACCAAAAAAGGCTATCGGTGGGGGGGGTGCTCAAGATGGCCAAATAGGAACAGCTCCAGCCTCCAGCTCCCAGCATGAGCGACACAGAAGACAGGTGATTTCTGCATTTTCAACTGAGGTACTGGGTTCATCTCCCTGGGGCATGTCGGACAGTCGATGTTGGTCTGGAGGTGCAGCCCAACCAGCGAGAGCTGACTCAGAGTGAGGCATCGCCTCACCTGGGAAGCACAAGGGGGAAGGGAATTCCTTTTCCTAGCCAAGTGAAATTGAGACACACAACACCTGGAAAATTGGGTAACTCCCACCCTAATACTGTACTTTACCAAGGGTCTTAGCAAACGGCACACCAGGAGATTATATCCCACACCTGGCCCGGAGGGTCCTACACCCACAGAGCCTCCCTCATTGCTAGTACAGCAGTCTGAGATCTAACTGCAAGGTGGCAGCGAGGCTGGGGGAGGGGGGCCCGCCATTTCTGAGGCTTAAGTAGGTAAACAAAGCCGCCAGGAACCTCGAATTGGGTGGAGCCCAACACAGCTCAGGGAGGCCTGCCTGCCTCTGTAGACTGCACCTCTTGGGACAGGGCATAGCTAAACAAAAAGCAGCAGAAACCTCTGCAGACGTAAAACTCCCTGTCTGACAGTTTTGAAGAGAACAGTGGTTCCCCCACCTTGGAGGTTGAGATCTGAGAATTGACAGACTGCCTGCTCAAGTGGGTCCCTGACCCTTGAGTAGCCTAACTGGGAGACATCCCCCACTAGGTGCAGACCGACACCTCACACCTCATACGGCTGGGTACACCCCGAGATGAAGTGTCCAGAGCAAGAATCAGACAGCAACACTTGCT
>NW_016840909.1:0-572 GCF_001698545.2 Rhinopithecus bieti
CCTCAGGAAGCCGTTTGCTAACACTCTTTTCGTGGAATCTGCAAAGTGATATTTCAGAGCGCATTGAAGCCCATGGTGAAAAAGGAAATATCCTCACATAATAACTACAGAGAAGCTTTCTGAGAGATTGCTTTCTGATGTGTGACTTCATCACACAGAGTTCCAACCTTCCCTTCTTGCACAGTTTGCTAACATTGTTGTCTTGGATTCTGCAGAGTGGTATTTGGGATCTCATTGAGGGCTATGGTGAAAAAGGAAATATCCTCAGATCCAAACTGGAAGGAAGCTTTCTGAGAATATGCATTGCGATGTGTGAATGCAACTCACAGTGTTACACGTTTCTCTTCAGCGATCAGTTTGCTCCCACAGTTTTCTGGAGATCTGCAATGGGATACTTCTTAGCGCAATGAAGCTTACGGTGACAAAGGAAATATCCTCCGATCAAAACTAGAAAGAAGCTTTCTTAGAAACCTCTTGGTGATGTTTGAATTCATCTCACAGAGTTACACTTACGTTTCGTTCAGCAGTCCATCAACACCAGAAGGGATTCTTTGGATCGCATTGACGCCTAC
>NW_016840910.1:0-489 GCF_001698545.2 Rhinopithecus bieti
GTAGTACTACGTAGATACACAAATCATTATCAAATTAATTTCCAGATATCCCACTAACCGTCCATCACCAAGTCCTTGAAAACAGTCAGAGAACTAATATGAAGAGATGCCGTGACATAGAATGAGCAACGCAATGGCTATGAAGTATTTGTAGTTGCACATGCCTTTCATGAAAGAAAATAAAAATGTAATCAAAATGTGCATGTGGCATGCAAATTTGAGTTTATTTTTAAATATTGCAATGAAATACACATTGTTCCTAAAAAGGAAATTCTGACATTTAAATGAAATTTGAAAACCAAATAGTAAAAAACAGAAAGAGATAGTTGTAAGAATCCGTTTACCAATTTCACAGCTAAAAATTAAAGTGAAGTAGAAATAGCAAAAGATAACAGACTAATATATTATTTTAGGTCATTCATTTATAGTGCCTTATCATCTTAAGTTATAAATAGAATAAGGATTTTGTTATATAAAACTATCAAAAGT
>NW_016840911.1:0-3800 GCF_001698545.2 Rhinopithecus bieti
CAGGCCATAAGGTCTCTCATAACCACTCAACTCTGCCCTCAGCCATGGTTGATAGCAAGTGCGTATGGCTATGTACCAATAAAACTTTATTTACAAGAACAGTGGCCCAGATTTGGTGCACAGACCTGCCAACCCCGATCTAAATTACTGAAGGTAATAGCCAATTTATATTTCTGCTATATACTACTGCTTTCATTTAATCTTGAATTTTACATAACTACCCCAATTCTCTATTTTCTCTGCCCAAATAATTATAAACTACATTTCATGATCTTCACACCCAAGTAAAGCAGAAAGTTTAGTTATCCAGATACTTGTTAGAGACACGGATTGAGCCTACGCTATTTGGTGTTTAGGTTCTGTGATTTTGATTCCAACATTATTCATGTCATTGTTGCAAGCTTGTCTTCTCAAAGGACCTGAATCACCTTACATCCCACGTTGAAGATACATATCACTTTAAATGACACCGCGTTTTTCCTCCAATACAGGAGAAACTTAAGGTACAATGTGAATAGTTGAAAATGTACAACATTTTGGGGAGTATTTTTACTTCTGAAGTTTAGCTTAGTCTTGGCAAGCAGTGAGACAGAAGGATGTGCTTCAGATCAGAGCTGAGGTCAAGCGTATGCCCACATTATTCCAAGCAGCTCCTGAGTTTCACCTTTATGTACCTTTACAAATGAAGGTACTGAAATTTACAGGACAGAACTTATACGGTGCATCATTTTGGGTTTTTGTTGCTTTTTGTTTTGAGACAAGGTCTTGCTCTGTCACCAAGGTTGGAATTCAGCATCATGTTCACAGCTCTTGGCTCACTGCAGCTGCGACCACCTGGGCTCAAGCGGTCCTCCCACTTCAGCCTCAAGCAGCTGGGACCACAGGTGCACACCACCACACCCAGCTAATTTTTAAGTTTTTGTAGAGACAGGGTGTTCCTATATTGTTTTGTTTTCATTGACACATAACGTGTTCTTCGTCTAAAGAATGCAGTGCCAGCAGGCAAGGGAGTGAATATCGTGCTAGCAAGGTTGTTGGCAAGGGAGCCCTTTCTGCCAATGTGCTCCCTTGGGCTCCTCCCTTTCTTTATTTTAATATTAAGTCACAGTGCATAATTAAGGGCTGGGCATGGTAGCTCATGCCTATAACTCCAGCACTTTGGGAGTCCAGGGCAGGTGTATGGTTCGAGCCCAAGAGTTCAAGGACAGACTGGAAAACATGGCAAAATGTACAGAAATACCCTTAGTACATTTTGTCTCCACCAAAAGTACAAAAAATTAACTGGGCCTGGCGGTGGTGTACACCTGTAGTCCCACCTACTTGGGAGGCTGAGGTGGGAGAATCACTTGAGCCTGGCAGGCAGAGGTTGCTGTCAGATGAGATTGCACCACTGCACTCCAGCCTGGGCAACAGAGCAAGACCCCCACCTCAATTAGAAAAAGATAATGATAATAAATCAAGACTCTTTAAAAATGATTAGGCCAGGCGTGGTGGCTCATGCCTGTAACCTCCGCACTTTGGGAAGCCAAGGCAGGCAGATTGCTTGAGTCCCAGCATTTGAGACTAGCCTGGGCAACATTCCAAAGCTCATCCCTACAAAAAATACAGAAATCAGCTGGGCATGGTGGTGTGTGCCTGTGGTCCCAGCTGCTCGGGAGGCTGGGGTGGGAGAATCACCTGGGCCCAGGGAGGTTGACGCTGCAGTGAGCCATGATTGTGCCACTGTCCTCCAGCCTGGACAACAGAGCAAGACTCTATCTCAAAAAATAGTATGCTTAATCCTGTTTGTTTAGTTTATGGTTATAATTTGCCAAAACTTATTGTAAAAAAAATTGTATTTGTATGTGTTCTTTGTGTAACTAACAACATGGACATAAAACGATAACCCATTTGAAATATTTTAAAGCAAATTTTTGGCACTAACCAGTATTTAAGGCAACAGGTATTTTTCTTGACCACTTTTTATAAGAGAAATGACTTTGAAATGGAAGAAGCAGTGCAGTTATTTGCTTATTTCTCATATTGAATCCAACTGCTGAGAAATGTTACTGGGTCATGAGTGATGAATAACCTCATTGTACAGATGTCTGCAAAATATAAAAGAATATTATTTGAAATGTTATTTTTGTGAAATATTTGGATTTATTTGACTAACATTTTTATATAAACCATAAAGCATCCTTTGTAAGTTTTCATCAGGAGTCCTCTTGATATCACATGGGTCGGTTTGTAAAATCATAAATGTCGATATCATAAAATTTTTTACTCCCAGTCTATTTTGTGCTTAGTGATAGTTTGCATGTTTATTACCATACTTACTTGAACAAAATCTTAGCTGCATTTTCTTACCTATTTTTCTTGGTATTTGGTAACAGTGGTTAGAGCTTACTCAGCTTCATTGTCCTTCAGAGAATGTTCTTGAAGTTTATCTTCTATGAAATGACTGGTTACTGACCTGGATCATAGTTTCTGGAGAAACTCTGATTAGGACTGCCTCAACGATAATATTCTATGGGTGAAACTTTCCTTTAGTTTTCAAATGTAAAGATATAAGAATAATTTGCCAAAACTTGTTCTAGCCATGATGAGGGAACAGGGACCCAAATCACACATCTGCCATAAACAACTGTAAAGCTGTGCAAAACGAACGAGGTGACTGTTTTTAGTCTATGACCACAGCTGTGCCAGCCAGAACCTGAGGGCGAGGGCAGGAGAATGAATGAGACACACTCACAGTACACCTGCCCTCTGGAGAATACCTGCAGACCCTGGAGCCGAGAGCTCAGGTGTGGGCGGAGCATGGCTATCCTACCACGTCCAGAAGGCGGAGCTCAGAGAGAGCTCAGATGTGGGTGGAGCATGATAGCCACCCCACCACGTCCAGGAGGGACAGGGAGATTGGAGAGAGCTCAGGTGTGGGCAGAGCATGGCCACCCTACCACATCCAAGAGGTGGAGATCGGAGAGAGCTCAGGTGTGGGCGGAGCATATCACCCTACCACGTCCGGGAGGGGGGAGATCAGAGAGAGCTCAGGTGTGGGTAGAGCATATCACTCTACCACATCCAGAAGTGGGGAGATCAGAGAGCTCTCAGGTGTGGGCGGAACATGGCCACCCTACCACGTCCAGGAGGGGGAGATCAGAGAGAGCTCAGATGTGGGTAGAGCATGGCCATCCTACCACGTCCAGGAGGGGGAGATCGGAGTAGGTGCAGGATTGGAGCTCTCCACAGATCCACACCAGCAGCCGAATCAATCCAAGCCTGCTCGTGTCACGATGACCCAGCAGTGCCTGAGCTACCTGCTAAAACAAGAGCTGGAAAGCTTCAGAGGAAGGTTAGGGATCCTGAGTGTGCTCAACATGTTACCCAAAATGTGTAATATTCAGCGAATAATCACTGCATACACAGAGAAACAGGAGGTAGAATCTGTGGTCAAGAAAAAGGCAGTAAAAAGTGTACACACATGCACGATGGTCTCTGTCACTCACCACATGCAGCGGCTGAGCACATGAAGTGCTCCCGATCTGAAGTGGATTTGCTGCGTGAAAGACATGCCAGTTAATATAAAAAACAGAAAATATTTTTTTATTTGTGCTTTTTTTCTTTTTTTTTTTTTTTTTTTTGAGACAAGTCTCGCTCTGTCGCCCAGGCTGGAGTGCAATGGCGCGATCTCGGCTCACTGCAAGATCCACCTCACGAGTTCATGCCATTCTCCTGCCTCAGCCTCCCAAGTAGCTGGGATTACAGGTGCCTGCCGCCATGCCTGGCTAATTTTTTGTATTTTTAGTAGAGAAGGGATT
>NW_016840912.1:0-560 GCF_001698545.2 Rhinopithecus bieti
AGAGGCCCGTGTCTCAGAGGAGCATGGGCTGGGCCCTGACCCATCCCTACCTCCCTCCTCCCTCGTGAGCAGAGGCCATCAGGCTCCTCTGAGTTGTATGTGGGGCTGTGTTTTCTGACCCGTCCCTATGGCCTGGCTTTCTAGATCATCAATGGGCTGCGAAGGTTTGAAATTGAGTACCAGGGGGACCCAGAGCTACAGCCCATCCGCAGCTATGAGATCGCCAGCTTGGTCCGCACGCTCTTCAGGCTGTCGTCTGCCATCAACCGCAGAGTGAGTGGGCAGGAAGACCGGCCTGGCCTCTTCAGAGAGGGTTCTGGATGCTCCTGCCCCGGGTGCAGTCCCGGGGTGGCTGGTGGGGGTGGGGCACTGCTGTCCTGAGGCCTGTGGTGCCACCACCCCACACCCCCATGCCTCTGTCTGTGCTTCAGTTTGCAGGACAGATGGCGGCTCTGTGTTCCCGGGACGACTTCCTCGGCAGCTTCTGTCGCTACCACCTCACAGAACCCGGGCTGGCTAGCAGGCACCTGCTGAGCCCCGTGGTGCGGAGGCAGGTGGCC
>NW_016840913.1:0-4194 GCF_001698545.2 Rhinopithecus bieti
ACATACATCTACCTTGGAAAAGAGACTTTTTTTTTTTTTTTTTGAGACAGAGTCTCGCTTTGTCGCCCAGGCTGGAGTGCAGTGGTGCCATGTCAACTCACTGCAAGCCCCGCCTCCCGGGTTCCCGCCATTCTCCTGCCTCAGCCTCCCTAGTAGCTGGGACTACAGGTGCCGCCACCACGCCTGGCTAATTTTTTGTATTTTTAGTAGAGACGGGGTTTCACCGTGTTAGCCAGGATGGTCTCGATCTCCTGAACTCATCATCTGTCTGCCTTGGCCTCCCAAAGTGTTGGGATTACAGGCGTGAGCCACTGCACCTGGCCCGGAAACGAAGACTTTTAAAGAGAGTTGGTATTGACTGTTTCTAAATAGGCAACAGTGAGTTCACATGACAGGAGACAGTTGTCTGGGAGTTAACAGAGGCTGAGACCAGCGGAAAAAGGCAGCACAAAAAACAGGAGGCCATCTGTTACATTCTAGGTGATACATAAAAACTGAATGCACATGATGACTTAATTTACATAGTATGGAAATATTCATAAAATATTTATTCTTCCAAATATCTAGAGCTACAAAGGTCAATAAAGGAGGATGATGTTGTTGGACAAAACACATACGGTTTGGGGTAAATTATTTTCAGTTCTAATTGTTTAGAAAATCAAATGAAGCTAATACTGGGAGAATGGTAGCCACCACCAATATCAAAGAAATCATAAAAATCATATGAAGTAGAATGTTCCTTCAGAATGGAAGGCTCCAAGCGGAAAAATAAAGATGTACAAATTGCTTCTGGGAAACTATTTAATTAGCTATCCATGATAGCAATTCCCTTTGGAATTATTGATATTGGTTCCCTAAAAGATCTTCCAGGTGTTGACCAGGCTTAGTTGTGGAAAGGAGAATAGAGATGATCTGTGTGGCGTACTGGGATTTTTAATTAAGATTGAAAGTTTCCCAGCCTATTTACTATTCCAAAGAGACACAATGCGATACCACCGCACTGAAGACAAATGGCCAGATAATGGTCAAATTGCCATTCAGAGCAAAGGTTTTCAGAATACTGAAAGAGGACTGAAACAGAACTATTTGATTCTTCCTTCACTTTAGCTGTCATGGAATTTTTGTCTTTCCTTCAGCTTTACTGAAATATAACTTACATAAAATAAAATGTTTCACTTTAGGTCTACGGTTGGGTGAATTTGGAAAAATAGGCCCCATTTGCTTTACCACCACCCCATATCAAGATGGAGAACATTTCTGTCACTTCAAAAAAATTGCCCATGATCTCTTGAAAACAATCTTGTAACCCCCATTCCAGGCCATCAGTGATCTGATTCATAAAAGTTTTGATTCATTTTGTTTTTTCTGAAACTTCATATAAATGAAATCATGTACTTTTCCGGTGTTTGGCTTCTTTTGCTGAAGATCATGTTTTTGAGATTCATCCATGCAGTAATGTGAATCAGTAGTTAATACCTTTTTGTTGCTAAATAATATTCCATTGTGTGGTTAAACAGCATTTTGTTTATTCTTTATTGATGGACACTTTGGTTGTGTCCAGTTTTAGGCTATGATCAAGCTTCACATGCAGGTTTTGTGTGGACCTAGGTTTTTAAGTAATTTATGTAAACACTAATGAGCAGGATTTCTGGATTGTATGGTAAGACTATGTTTAATTTTGCAAGAAGCTGCCAGACTATCACAGCTGAGCTTCATCTGCATGCTGGTTGTGGAACCAGGTGTCTTCCAACATGGCTGTACCATTTTTAATTTTCACCAGCAATGAATGAGAGTTTCTGTTGTTCTACATCCCTGCCAGCACTTGGTATTGACAGTTATAAGAAATAATTAAACCATTCTAATAGGAATATAACGGTATTATGTTGTTGTTTTAATTTGCAATTTCCTAATGACAAAATATGTTAATAATGTTTTCTCGTGATTACTAACAATCTGTTTATCTTTGTTTTAATGTTTTCTAGTGTAAAATGTTAATTCCTCTAATAATTTTTTTTTATTATTTTATTAATCATATTTTTGAGTTCTTATGCATCAGGATTTTCTGAGGATATTATTTAAAATGTGAATTCTCAACTCTTCCCATCCAGAGATTTAGATACAGTCTATCAGTGAGGGCATACCATTTGGAATTTGGATAAGTTTCCAAGAGGTTATGGTGCCAGCTTTGCCCTTTATCACCCTGCTCTCGACTCTGTAGTCATCTTAATTAAGTGAAGATTTAATTACTTAGATTTTGATTTTCTTTCTCATCCTATCCATCTTGGGATTGAAAGATGACTGAAAAGTTATGTTATTTCATTATTGTCTTAGTCCATTTTGTGGTGCTGTAATAGAATACCTGAGACTAGGCGATTTGTAATGAACAGACATTTATTGGCTCCCAGTTCTGGGGGCTGGGAATTCTAATATCAAGGTACTGGCATCTGGCAAGGTCCTTTTAGCTGCTGCTTCCCACGGTGGAAGGCGAGAGCATGAGCTAGGGCAAGAGGAAGCTGAGCTTGCCTTTTTAAGAAGGGGAGCCCAGGGTCCCCTGTGGCCTAATTACTTTAGAAAGGTCCTCTTCTTAATCCTGTTACAATGGCAATTAAATTTCAACATGAGTTTTGGAAAGGGCAAATATTTAACTATAGCAATTACTGTTTTTCTACTGGGGAAGTAAATAATTGAGTTAGTCTGAAGTCTGATAAATAGCAAGAGATTTCCTGGAAGGCAGAATGGCCCCAAAAGATGTCCATGGATTTACCCCTGGACCCTGGGAAAAGCTGATTTCATGGCCACACAATCTTCCCCTTAAACTTTAGGAGCATGAAAAGACCAGAGTGTTCAGTCTCACAAAAAGCTCTTTGAAAAGATAAGAGGATGACTCACAGATCTCTTCAATCAAACCAGAGGGCCTGGAGAAACTTAAGAATGTTGCTCTTCAACTATCTCAGGAGAAGCCAAAAATAGAGAGGTATTATCTCAAAATGATTCATGAACATAGACTTCTTTCTAATGAAGGGGATCTCTGTGAACCTCATGCAAAACTTAAAAAACTTAAAAGGTTCTTGAGAGGTTTTTTGATCAGCAGAAACATTTCCAGAATGTACGGAAAGGGACAGAGAAAGTATGAAATGAAAGAAAACTGGTGGGCTTCAAAGTTCTGCTACAAGGAAGCAGGTTGACAAAACCACTTAGTTGATGATGTGGGGACTTTGGAGCTGTGAAGATTGAGATAAGATTTTGGACATCAAAGGGGGTGAGACCTTTGGGGACCTTAGGTATTTAATAGCTTGGAAGGACGTGAGTCTTTGTGTCCAGAGGGTGGATTCTGGTTGATAGGATGACCTTCTTAAGATGATCACACTCTAATCTCAGGGCACTGTGCATACATTATGCTTCATGGCAAAAACGGACTTTACACATGTGATAAAGTCTGCGAAAATAGGGAAATTATCCTGCTTTCTCCAGGTGGTTGTACCCTAATCACATGAGCTCTGCAGTCAGAGAGATGCCAGAGAAAGGAAGTTGGGGGGACTTGAAGTGTCAGAGGGCTTCACCCTACCAGTATTAGAGAGAGCCACATCCTCTAGGAGCAAACACGGAGCCCTGGCTGACAGCCAGCACGGAAATAGAGACCTCAGTCTTACAGCTGCAAGAAACTGAATTTGGCCAACAGCCCAACTGAACTTGGAATCTGATTCTTATTCAGAGAACATTGTGAGACCTTTAGGCAAAGACTCAGCTAAACCGGCCCAGACTTCTGACCCACAGAAGCTGGGAGATAAGAAATTTGCACTATTTTAAGGTGCCACATTTGTAGCTCCTATGGTCCAGCATCCATAAAAAATGAATGCCCACAGGATGAACTGGAAATGCTGTTACGGAAGGTGAATCAAGAACAGGAGAGCAAGCCTGATGCCAACAGGGGATGCACACCTGGTGTGGATGCTCAATGTATGGAGAGAATGAGGCACAGGACCCTTTAGAGAAAGATGGTCCACAGAGGAAGAAGTAGAGGAAAAGGAGGAGAGAATTTGATTATCAGTATTTGATGTAAGCAATTATTAAGAGAATTCCTGTATTATGTACAGAATGTGATGAATGAGTGCCTGTGCCTTTTGTTCAGAGGGAGAGGATCTTGGGATGATTTTATTAAATAACCTTTTATGACCTTTATCCTGTATAACACAA
>NW_016840914.1:0-2505 GCF_001698545.2 Rhinopithecus bieti
GGCAGTTACCGGACGCTGGTCTCGCTGCTGCTGACCTTCTTCGTGGCCTCTCTGTTCTGTATCAGGCCCCTCCCATGCACGCTGCTGCTCACCCTGGGCTACGTCCTCTACGCCTCTGCCATGACCCTGCTGACCGAGCGGGGGAAGCTGCACCAGCCCTGAGGGTGTCAGCTGCCTTCAGAGCAGGCTGGGGGGATTTGCCACCTCCTGGGAAGCCCCTCCAGGAGGGAACACAGTCATCGTCGGGCTTCTGTAGCAGGGTTCTTGCAGCCGCAGAGGCATCTGGAGGAAACGCAACCAAGAAGGGAAGGCAGGCGGGGCTCAGCAAAGGAGTGGCTGCCAGGGCTCAACAACCACGCTCTGTGACGGCGCAGAGCTCAGCGCCGGCCCCTCCCTCCCTCCGCCAAGGACTCATGGCCCAGCCAGCTCTCGGGGCCTTTTTCCAGCGCCCATTTGGGTACTCTGCCACACTAAGCTTGGGAGCCAGCCTGCCAACAGCCGCCTGGCCTGGCCTCCGGACTGGCTGGCCTTGAGGTGGGCAGAGTGGGTTGTGGCACCTCCTCTCCCTGTGTGGGACCAGGACGGTGGCTCAGCCTCCACTCCAGGGAAGAATCAAAGTTTCTAGAGTCGTGAGAAAACTATTGAGAGTGGCTGTCCTCTGATTCTTCACTGTGAGGGGCATTCTTCATGTTCTCCCAGCTCTTCCAAGACTGGGCCGTAGAATTCCATGTTTCAGGAGCCTAAGACCCGCCCAGAGCCCAGGTGCTTCACCGCAGACCCCAAGCCATCGAGCACATCGCCCAGAGCAGTGGCCAACATCATGGACCCCTGTGCCTTGTCACAGATGGGTGCTGGTCCTCAGGTGTTGCGGATACTGCTGGGTCCATGGGGTCGGATTCTGCCAGTTTCTGCTCTGCAGCCAAAGATGGTCAGAAGCATTGTCGCTTCACTAACATCAAGTGCTCAAAGACATGGCAACTGTTTGATGGTACTTAAGTATTCAAAATGGACGACAACTGCAGATTCTCTGACAGAAACCAGCACGAGGTCTTCACCTTCCTTCACCCCACAGATGACACACCAGGGACAACAGCATCTCAGTGGCGATTTCCAAACCAAGCCTTTGTTTTTGGTGTGGGGGTTTAGGGGTTTGCTTTAATGTTTTTCAAATTGTAAATGTTGGGCTTTGTATTTTGATGTAAACAGAATAATGGCATTTTAGGGCCTGTGACCAAAAATCAAGCTTGTAACTCGACCATGGATCTGAATAAACCTGTCCTTGCTTCTGAGTCTTCTGGCACCTGGGCTCAGTCTCCAGGAGGTTCACCTGTACAGAGTCCCTGAGCACACGGGGGCTGCAGGAACAACTGCTGGGCACCCTGTCGGCCCCTCCCTGCAGTGTCCACAGGCCTGGGCCTCTGGCTTCCTATTCTTTCCTCTCTCAGAGGCACAGTAGACTTTGCCCCATCTTTACAAAAGATGCAAAAAGTTAGGCATGGTGGCTCACATGTGTGGTCCCAGCTACTTGGGACACTGAGTTTGGAGGATCGTCAGGACCCAGGAGGTCAAGGCTGCAGTGAGCCTTCATCACGCCACTATACTCCAGCCTGGGTGACAGAGTGAGACCCTGTTCTCAAAAGCGGACCTCCAGGAATGTGTGCTGCCATGTCTGTGGCTTCCAGAAGCTCCAAGGATTGCGGGAGTTGCTGGGGGCCGAACTGTCTGGCCAGGAGCGGGGGTGCAGACAAAAACATATTGAGAACCAAGAACAGCAAAGCTGAGTGAGGGGGCAGGGTCTTGGTGGCTGGGACCTGGACAGTGATGGCCACAAAGCCAGCTGGTGCTCAGTGGCTCCTGCCTGGGGAGCGAGGACGGCAGCAGGCAACTAGGTTCCAGCCACTTACAGGTGGGGGGTAGGGACCTCGCCAATAAATTGGGATTTAAATTGCCAAGAGCTTTCACTCTAGAGAAAATGCTGGGACGAGAGCAGAAGCAAAATGCAGTTGGGGGACCCAGCCAGGAGGCACTTGAGGGGGACTTCCAGGGAAGGCCTGTAGTTGGAGCATCTTGGGAAGCAGTTCTGTCTGGGGCACAAGGAGGAGGGAGGCCAGGCTGGAGGCAGGAGCACCTGCACGTTCTCGTCTCCACCCCTGGATGCCTCCAGAGTGGTCTGCCCTAACTGCCACCGCCACCGCCGCCTCAGCTCCTAGGATGCCCTTAACTTTTGCCATTGGGCCCCACTCCCCTGCTAACAGGCCAAATCCAGATGCTTCTCTGACCAAGTGGCCCTGACAGCACAGCTTCAGGCTGTACTGATATCACCCCTGCCCCCTGCACCTCCGCATTGTTCTTGCCCCGAGGCAGTGCTGTTCCCTGGAGCCCATTCATGGCCCACTCCCTTCCACGACCAACACATTATACCTCTAGGATATACCAGCGCCCCTGTGATCTGAGGTAAGTCAGATTCTGATTGTGCAAGCAACTCACAAGCAGAGGCCCTGTGCA
>NW_016840915.1:0-1640 GCF_001698545.2 Rhinopithecus bieti
TTCTCTCTTTTGTTAATTGCCCAGTCTCAGGTATGCCTTTATCATCAGCATGAAAATGGATAAATACAGATTGACATTCTATTTGTACTGATGATCCACTAAGGAACACTGATGTCTCTATGGTATTTCTCCCAAAAGTCTCTAACCTAAATATAATCATTAGGAAACATCAGACAGACACACCTAGATTAATGGATATTCTATAAAATATTTGGCTTATGTTTTTCAAAAATTTCAAAGCTACACAAGCTAGAAAAGGGCTGAGGGTATGTTCCACTCAACTAAAAGTGGCTAACTTGATGCTAATTTCAGGCAATCCCCAGATTGAGCTATGGCCAAGATGATAGTGGTAGTTGATGGGATATAGTACTGAAAATATTGAGACATTTAAAAAATATTGAGTATGGACCAGAATTATATAGTAGTATTGTATCAATGATAAATTCCTGGTTTTGATTACACTCTTGTAGTTTTCTTAGAGAAACTCCTTATTCTTAAGAGATGGTACCTCTACCCTCAAAATATTCAAAGTTTTTGTACTATCTTTTCAACTTCTCAGTAAGTTTCAAATTACGTAATATAAAAGGTTACAATGTATGGTATAGAGAAAATAAAGACATTTTCTTTAGCATTAATAAATGTCCATTTTACCATAGCTGGGTTGAACTATACGTTAACTTTAATTATTGAGTTATAAGTTACCCAATCAACAATTAATCAGCCGGTGTTAAATTGGCAGTATTTGTGCATATGGTATTACACACAGAAATTGGGAGAAATAAAAGATACCTTGGACATGGCTCAGTATTCATAAAGCTTTTAATCTGGTTTGAGATCAAAACTATCAAATATAAATATGACTGAGTTGGGTGATATGTGGAATATTGAGATATGGGAAAGAAAACATACCTTGAAAGGACCACACTGTGAAACAGTAGATTTATTAAATGAGCAGCCTCATGGTTTATCCAGTGCATCTGGATGAGAGAACGAGAAATCTGGGGGGAAATGTGAAATGAGAAATGTATTTATTGAGTATCTAATATATGCTTGTCATTATGCTCAGTGTTTGCTACCTTATTTATTGATCATCACAATGCTCTGAGTCTGATTTTTTGATTTGTTTGTTTGTTTCTCACAATTTAGAAATTGGAAAATGGTTACTGAGAAAGTTTAAATAACTTACCCAAGTTTGTGGAGTCAGGATTTCCATTCATGTGGCTCTCATTTAAAAGCCAATTCCTAAAATAAAATATAGCAACCAAGTAATAAAGACCTTAATAAACCATCTTAATCTATCTCTTTGATTTTCCCATTAAAAAAAGAGAGTGTTAATAGCAACCCGCAGTTTATTTCATCCCTAATCTAACTGGGAAAGTAAAATAACTGCCAAATTCCCTCATTAACATGCTAGTAACAGACCTCACAAAGGAAGCCTCCATATCCTATGTTAGCCTTCACTAGCATGAGTGTCCTTATCAACAAAATGCTTTTATATGATGTACCAGGACCATTCTGATTGCTTGAGTCAAATAAATTAAACTGAAATGTACAGTTTCGTAAGTCAAAAAGTATCATTTAAGCTATGCAATTATTGGATCATAAACTAGGGATTTTTGTAACCTAAATTGCATGATGAT
>NW_016840916.1:0-2374 GCF_001698545.2 Rhinopithecus bieti
AGGCTCCTTACCTTGCTCGGAAGCAGCCTCTAGGCTTGGAACCGGGGTGACATTCGGGGGTGCCACGGCAGTCCCTTCTGCGTCTGAGCATTGTGTCAGGTTGCAGTACTCCCACCTGACATTGGGATCCATCGTATAACAATAAGGGGCTGCCACAGGATCTGGATTCCTGCAGTAGTTCCTGATCAAGCCACTGGAAATTCCAAAACGATACAGGTCACAAGAGGTGGGACACTATGCAGGGGCACCCCACACCCTCTCCTTTGTGCTGCAACAAGGTCATTATCGGTGCCTTCCTAATATACCCATTAAAACTACCATATGATTGCCACAAGCAGAAATGGCTCTCAATCATTAATCCTCTCTGCACATTTCTCATACTTAATAGATTATTACGATTTTGTAAAATCTAAAGTAGCAGCCGCTTCTTAGAGACGCTGAGATAATGCATACACGTGGCCAAAACATGATCAGATATTTCTCCTTCTGCCTTCTGCCCAATCCATCTCTCTGGAATAACTGGTATGGATTTTGACGTCTGTATTGTGCCACTGTTTATTCACATACTAAAGTATCTGTATCTGTCTAGTTGTACCTATCTCTCTCGGTAGGACTTCCTATTCTAAAATGGGAGTTGCAACTAACATGTAGTTCTTCAGAGAAAACATGGCAGCCAGAAGGATACCCTTTCCAGGTCAACCTTCACATACTATGTACTCAAAATGTAGTGAAAAGGTTCTACGTTTCACGTGGAGATGCATTGTGCAAATGCTATTACTGTCCGTCATTCCCATATCACGTGGGTCAAGTAGGTTTATTTCTGCACGACTTCTCAAAGCTGCCCTGGAAAACTTGCTCCCAGGCAGGATGCAGTATCTCTAGAATGAGTCCCTGGACAGGACATTCTGTCTTGATCTCAATCTATCCTCGGCTGGCCACAGCCACTCCGGGACTGAGGGAAAGGGGATGAGTTGAAAGAACAGTAGGACTCGTGGCATAAAGAAGACGGTAGGGTAGACTACGAGATCTGAAGAGGTCGGACAGCTACGGAGGAGCAGAAAACAATGAAGAAGGGGGCAAAGCAGGGGAGGAGTTTGGGCTGCGGGGATCTTGAAGCATTGGCTCTTCCTTATGCCTCCCAAGAACGTTGCTCCAACCTCTCAGTAGCCTCACATTCATGACCTGTGGCTGCCTGAGAAAATGGGAAATGTATTATGGGCCATGGGGATCCAACATTCTCTCTCTAGAAAATCTAAAATTGGGACCTAGTCTCAACCTCAGACCCTCCATTACAAGAAGCCGTTTCAATCAGCAACTGGATGTATAAGAGCCCCAGCTCTTGAATGCCTTCCTCTTCTTCCTTGGCTACGCTATTTGAAATGCATGGAATATTCTTAATATACGATAAACCTCAGAGTTCAAAATTTGTGATTGCTCTAGGATTTGCAATATCCCTTTGAACCCACACAGTAACCTATTATGAATATTACATACCATCGTGCATGAGGTAAGAAACAGTGGTACACTTCCATTTCTTACCTGCATGATTTACGCTACATGTTCAAATTATTACCTCTACATATGCTAAACGTAAATATATTGCTATCATTCTGCTTCAAGTAGTCAACTCTCATTTTAAAAGGTATAGAAATATGGTCAGGAAAATATTTTCAATTTACATCTATTTACATTTGCGAATTGCTGGATCCTACATTACGTGGGCTACAGAAAGTTCCCTGCTTCTACTATGTTCTTCTAATTAATTCCTCTGGGTCACATTTCTAGTTAGATTAGAAGGAATCTAACTAATTCCTTCGGGTCAGGTCACATAAGCCTGCTGATTCCAAAGTCTGGCAGTTTCCGCTTTCTTTGTTTGGGGCAGTGCACAACATGCGTTTATCCAACATAGACCATCATCAAGGCATTTTATTGCTGGATTCAGCGTTCTCGGATGATCTCTTCTGGTTCCAGATTATCATTGTAATAATATTTCCTGGTATCCGGCTTCCAGTGTTTCTGAGGTGAACGCATTAGCAATTTCTATCACTGTACTTCTAGGAAGACACAGCTCTTTTTCCTCCAGTTTCTCCTGAGATCTTTCTTCATATGATGCCTTTGCCTTCTTACCTTCGAACTGTGATGTACAAAAGTACAGCACACACGTTTTGTTTGTTTGTTTGTTTGTTTCCGAAATTTCCTATTTGATCCCTAGAGTTTCATGAAACTGTGATGTTGTCAACGTTCTTCATAATTGAAAAGTTATCAACCATCCTTGATTCCGGTACTTGCTTCTACTCCCAACTCCCTTGCTCTTTTCTGTGACTTGCTTCCCACGTGCAGGAAATCTTTTCATAGTTTCCTACATGTCTGTGAG
>NW_016840917.1:0-489 GCF_001698545.2 Rhinopithecus bieti
AGATTCCATGAAAACAGTGTTAGCAAACTACTCAATGAAACGAACGGTGTAACTCTGTAGGATGAATTCATACATCACAAATCAGTTCCTCAGAAAGCTTCTTTTTCCTTTTTATCTGTGGATATTTTCTTTTACAAGATAGGCCTCAATGCGCTTGCAAATATCCCTTTGGAGATTCCACAAAAAGAGGTTAACAGATTGCACCATGGAAAGAAAGCTGAAGCTCTGTGAGATGAATTCACACATCACAAAAAACTTTCTCAGAAAGCTTCTTTCTACTTTCTAGTTTTTATCTGAGGATGTTTCCTTTTTCACTATATCCCTGAATGTTTGTCTGAATATCCCATTGCAGATTAAACGAGAAAAGTGTTAGCAAACTTCTCAATGTAAAGAACGGTGTAACTCAGTGAGATGAATTCACACATCACAAAGCAGTTTCTCAGAAAGCTTATTTTGGTTTTATCTGAAGATATTTCCTTTGTCACCAAA
>NW_016840918.1:0-572 GCF_001698545.2 Rhinopithecus bieti
CAACAAGCAAATATAAAAGTGAAGGGGCTATTCCCAAAACTAGTTTCCACTGAAATACTACCAGAGAAAAACAACCCTAAGGACAGGGATACTGCTTCAAAGACACAGATTTCACAGCTGGATGGTTGATCTCGAATTTCCCAAAATTCCATCCTTTACTCATGAAATGCAGTTTATTTAAGAACTTTCTAATTTGACTGTAGTTTCATACACACACACTTCAGTGTATTGTGTATTAATCCATTTATGATAAGCATAACTTATTTGAAAATGAAATATGTACTGGTGACAAAATTTTCCCTTTAAATTAAACTTATAATGACACCACAAAAATAGCAGGATCTGTTTGTCTATTCAAAGAATTACCTAGGTTCTACCCAGGGCACCTGAGGTTGCTTGAAAACAAATGCAAAAAAAGTTGGGGTAAAAAATAAGAACGCCCTTCAATGTTACAAATGCATCCCAGTTTCAATTATTCACATTCGCGAGAATGATTCACATATATACCACATTAGCAAAATTTCACCTACTCTCGTCTACCAATGCGATCATCCTTTCGGCGACTGAAGGAC
>NW_016840919.1:0-1068 GCF_001698545.2 Rhinopithecus bieti
ATGTTTTTAGTGGGGGAGAAAAACATGTAAACAAATTATTCCTTTTTTCCTCAAACCTGAAATTTAAAAAATTAGGCCGGCCACGGTGGCTCACGCCTGTAATCCCAGCATTTTGGGAGGCCGAGGTGGGTGGATCACAAGGTCAGGAGATCGAGACCATCCTGGCGAACATGGTGAATCCCTGCTTCTACTAAAAATACAAAAAATTAGCCAGCCGTGGTGGCGGGCGCCTGTAGTCCCAGCTACTTGGGAGGCTGAGGCAGGAGCATGGTGTGAACCCGGGAGGCGGAGGTTGCAGTGAGCGGAGATCACGCCACTGCACTCCAGCCTGGGCAGACAAAGCCAGACTTTGTCTCAAAAAAAAAAAAAAAATTACAAAAATTAGCTGGGCGTGGTGGTGCTTGCCTGTAATCCCAGCTACTCAGGAGACTGAGGTAGGAGAATCGCTTGAACCCAAGAGGCGGAGGTTGCAGTGAGCCGTGATCGTGCACCACTGCACTCCAGCCTGGGTAACAGAGCAAGACTCTGCCTCAAAAAAAAAAAAAAAAAAAAAAGGCCATGAGCCAGGGGGAGAGAGAAGGAGATGAGGTGGGAGAAGTGGGGCGGGGCCAGATCTGGTGGGCCCTGTGAGCCATGGAAGGACTTTGAACTTCATTTTAGGTGCAGTAAGAGCTAGTAGAGGGCTTTGGGCAGGGGAGGGGTATGACCTGTACTGTGTGAAATTGAGTGGGGTGAGGGGATGAGCAGCTAAGCAGAGAGACCCTTGGGGAGCCACTGAGCAGTCCAGGCAGTGGCTTATGTAATACACATCGGAGTCCTGGGGTGGTGCCAGGCACACAGCAGGCGCTGCAGGATGGCAGTCATTGCTGTTACTGTTTTTGTTTATTTGAGACAGGGTCTTGCTCTTTCACGCAGGCTAGAGTGCAGTGACACAACCGCAGCTCGTTGCAGCCTCAACCTTCCAGGCTCAAGCAATCCTCCTGCCTCAGCCTCTCAAGGAACTGGGACTACAGGAGGTGCATGCCACCATGCCAGGCCAATTTTTTTGTGTTTTTTTGGTAGAGATGG
>NW_016840920.1:0-2433 GCF_001698545.2 Rhinopithecus bieti
CCAAAACAGGCCAGGCATGGTGGTTCACGCCTGCAATCCCAGCACTTCAGGAGGCCAAGGCGGGTGGATCACAATGTCAGGAGATCGAGACCATCCTGGTTAACACTGTGAAACCCCGTCTCTACTAAAAATACAAAAAATTTAGCAGGGCATGGTGCAGGCACCTGTAGTCCCAGCTACTCAGGAGGCTGAGGCAGGAGAATGGCGTGAACCCGGGAGGCGGAGCTTTCAGTGAGCCTGGATCGCAGCACTGCACTCCAGCCTGGGTGACAGAGAGAGACTCCATCTCAAAAAAAATAACAACAACAACAAAAAAACACAGAAACTCGTGGAATAAGCCCTTGCCCCACTCCATGTCAGCTGTGCTGTGCCACCCAGCAGCATGGCAAGCTCAAAGAGTCATCCACCTGCCTTGCGTAAACGATGTCACTACTCGAATCACAGAGACTGAGATTCTCTAGCCCTCGCCATGTGCATGTCACTCACAAGCAGACATGAGGACCCCCCCAATTCACAGGGAATCCCTCTGGCCATCCGATGACCATCCATTCATAAATAAAAAACATTCATTCCAGCTGGGTTGCAGAGGTGTACACATCAATACTTGTTACTGTTCACAAATGTTCCACTTAAGGGTGGAGTGACGTTACGGAATTGGGAAGAACTTCACAGACATATGAGGGGTGCATTTAAGGAAAAACTGTAAGGAAAAGGTGAGAAAATGGAATATGCTAACCTCTGTCTTTTCATCACCCTCTAAATCTTATGATTCCAGTTCTGTTCGTTCCGCAGTGAAAAATAACAAGTGATTCACATTCAGATACAAGGTGGCTTAGGAAACTGTGGCTGTTTTACAAAGATGAAACAATTTAGAAGCTCAGGATTCCATGAACGTACTTACTTAAAGAGAGAAGAGACTGGGAGTTACACATCAACTTACCAAGGCTGTCCCGAAGTCCAGGAGCCCCTTAGGAGAACAGAGAATGTGCAGCCTCCACAGACCAACGCAGCTGGCTGGGCCCAAGAGTGGGGACGGGGAGGCTGCAGGAGGCTTGCAGAGGGAGCTGTACGCCAGCCTCTCGCAGAAATTCCCAATTAAACCCTGACAGCAACTCTGTTTAGTGAATTGTCTCCTGGTCACTAAGAAGAGTGAAGCTGTTGAAAGCCTACAGCCAACCCTCTGGATAACAGCTGAGATGTATTTTAGAGAAGGAAATGATCCTGTCATGATCCCAGACCTGCCCACAGCTGCAAGCACGTCCTGGGAGTGCGGCTTCTTGCTCTGTCAGCACCAGAGCCCACCGTAGAGCCACACGGGTTCTGCCCGACGTTCCCACTTCAGGGAGTCTGGGCAGGTGCAGCTGAAACATCCAGGGGGCAACCCCCACCCCCACTTCTCAAAAGTACATGCAGAGGCAGACAGAATCAAACACGGCCCCCAAACCTCAGACGTACGGTTCAGCAACACGGCCCACCATAGAGCCACATGGGCTCTGCCCGACGCCCCCAATTCACAGAGTCTGGGCAGGTCCAGCTGAAACAGCACCTGGGGGACAACCCCAACCACTTCTCCAAAGTACATGCAGAGGCAGACAGAATAAAACACGGCCCCCGAGCCTCAGACATCAAGTTTGGCATGGGCATCTGTGAAACAAGAACAAAAGTCACATGGGAAAGTGAGCACAAAAATGAAAAAAATAACAGAAGTACAGTGAAGATGGATGAGATGGGGAGGATTGCAAGGAAGTTGAGAAAGGGCCTGAGGACCTGAAGGGGCACATAAGGGCTGGACATTCCCGACAAGGTAACAAAAACACCTCTGGATGAGGTGGGACATCATCTTCATTATGGAAATAAAGGGGAAAAGCCTGAAAACATCAGTTTCCTACCACGAAGCAAAAATCAGACTTCTCCTCTACAACAATGGATTCCAAAAGATGAGGATGTGGCATCCGTGGGGTCTTGAGGGAGAGCTGGCACAAACGTCCCAGAGCTGCTGTCTCCAGAAGCAGCTGAAACAGCCTCAGATCCAGCAAACTCTTGTCTTGAAATGTCTATGAGAGTACACCCCCTTATCAAAGGGGCGCATGGCTGCAGGGGTTGTGGTGTAAGGCGATTTAGAAATCTTACTCCGTGCAGACCCTAAACTTGGGAGGCTGCTGGTCACACCCTGGGAGGACCTCAGTCAGCGGGAAACCCTGTGCTTCCTCTCTGCTCCATCTCTAATGCCAAGAAACATTTTATGCATAAAATTATGTTATTTCCAATTTGTTAAATTGTATATATTAAGTCCATAAAGAGACCAAGAGAATGTATAAAAACATTGATGACTTCACGGTGGTATTATAATTAATTTTAAACAAAACAGTCTAAATTTTCCAGACTGAAAAAATACTCTTTTAGCAAGAAAGGTGCTTTTAAAGTCACCATAAG
>NW_016840921.1:0-3803 GCF_001698545.2 Rhinopithecus bieti
CATGTTATGCACATGTACCCTAAAACTTAAAGTATAATAAAAAAAGAAAAAAAAAAAAAAAAAAAAAAAAAAAAAAAAAAAAAAAACCCCTTAAAAAAAAAAAAAGACTTAGTGGTCCTCTGTGCCTGTCGTGAAATGTAATGCTCGCAGAACTTGGTGTTGCCACTCATATGTGTTCTCAGTGTTTGTGAGGTAGACGTATATGTACTTGATAAAAATAGTTTGTTGTTCTGTGTGTATTTCAGTTTATGTGGCTTCTGTATTTTGTATTCTGGGAGATGTGGGAGGTTCAGTGCATGTATTTGGAAACAGAGAGGCTGTGTAGGTTGTGTTTGCATTCAAGAATAATGGATTCCTGTAGTTTAGAGCTATGGGATTGTATGTGATTCTTTTTCTGGGTGATGCATGACACAGGTGTTGTATACCTTGTGATTTTTTTTAGCGCCTATGCCTATAGGATTTTCATTATGTACTGTTAACAAATCTACTGAAAAGGATTTTCTTAAAAAAAAAAAACAAAAGAAAAAAAGTAGAAATTTGATTCCAGTGAGCTGTTTGTAAATCAAGAAATCGCAGCCTTCAGTGCAAAACAAAGGTACACTCTGAAAGAACAAAGAGAGGTGTTATCTTTTATAGAGAAATTTCGTTGTCAGATTCCCAATCTGGTTCACTCTGCAAATGAGGGATACAAGCTTGTTTATTTCTGATTGGCTGATGCAAGTCACAATCTAGTTCTTAAGTCCATATGATAAAATGGTACCCCTTGATTCAGGTGGCATAGACAGGAACAGACAGCTGTGAAAGTCCCAAGGTGACACAAGTACGTGGTTTTTGCAGGAAGCAGGGTACATGTGTGAGACCTGCAGTCAGCAAATGGCCGCTTGGCTCCATTTTGAGTTTAGGCCCAGTTAGCCACTCCTGCTCCATCTTGAAGGATTAGTCCTTTCAGGGTTCATAGTATATATGGGTACTGTGTTCATTGTTCCTGTTTGTATTTGGGCACATATATATGTACATATATGGTTTTAGCAGTGATGTGAACATTTGGGGCAGGTAGAGTTTTGTCTACAAATTTAAGTAGTAATTGGGCAGTCCATCTGTGTATTTAGGGTACAGGGAGCAGTTGTGTTGCTGGTAGGCTGCTTCAGGTTCTTGACTTTGCTGTACAGAAGAAGTCTTACTTTGAGAGCAAGTTCAACGTAAAAGTAAGCAAGAGAGGTTATTGCAAAGCGAATATACTCTCTGACGGTCGATCAGAGTGGGCTGCTCAAAGGTGAGACAGCACTGACTGACACTGGGGAAAGCTCCTTTATGGGAGCCTTCCATGACCGTTCATGAAGGGGTGGGAAGGGGTGTCACTGTTAAGCACGCTCCGGTGGTTCTCTGACTGTTCATGAAGGGGTAGGAAGGGGTGTCACTGTTAAGCACGCTCCGGTGGTTCTCTGACTGTTCATGAAGGGGTGGGAAGGGGTGTCACTGTTAAGCACGCTCTGCGTGGTTCTCTGGACGCGCATGCGCTGTTGCTGCACACGCTAGTGCCTATATCATGTGAATCATTAACATCTTAAATCTCTACCCAAGGGTGTGTTTTTCACTGTTATCATGAGCATTGGTCAACCCAGGGACGCTAATCATGGGTTTTCGCACTTGCGTGAATTTGAGGATTTTCCCTTCTTCTTTTCCACCTCCTTACTGCAGGACCTCCTTGGGCACTGCCAGATGGTTTGTTCTCTTCATCTGTTTAGCAAGTTTGTTCTCCTTTAATGGAGGCTATGACCACCCTATCCTGTCTCAGTTGTGTATGTCTGTTCAGGATACAGGAGGAGGTTGTGTTCTGGAGGCACATAGTTTGGTTTTGTTTGTATATTTGGGGTGAGAGTTGAGGGTCCTACTCAGGGTACAGGTAGATTGTGTACACGTATTCCTATGAAAGGATGTGGCTGTGCTGGAGCTGGCTTGTGCTAGCTTGGGGTAGCCACTGGGCACGGCACACCTCTTCTCAGCTCTGTGTTCAGTGGCATTAGGTTGGTAGTTTAAAATTAGTCATGCTGAGATATTTACACCACATAAGCATCAGAAATCTAGGCTTTCCTATTTCCCCCTGGAGAGCATTTTATTAAGCAGTTAGCAACACACCACTGGGGTTTGTGTGTGTGTGTGTTCAGAATCTGTAAGCAGATGTTTGTATGAAGCAAGAATACTGAGACTTTAATGGGTGTGTATACTGGGATTCTACGTGTATTCTACAGAATGACCAGGGTGGGTCATTCTGCATCACTGTGTTACTCCTAAATAGTTGGTTCATTCTTTAGGGTCAAAGAATCCTTATAAATGGTGGTTTCTGGCTCCTCCTCCCACAGATGGATGCAGGGGTACCTGCACCTAGGTAGGTGGTTGCTCCTTCAGTATCTGTGTGTTCCTAGCATCTGGATCCTCAGATGGGTGGGCCTGGTAGACAGAACACTGTGCAGAGCAGAACTTTCCTAGATATTGTCCATGTGATGGGCACAGTCAGAAAGATGTAGGGTTTCCAGGACAGGAGGTCAGATGTGCGATGTCTTCTCTCAGTCCTGATGTCCCTGCTGATTCCTCTGGGGCATGGCGAGTGACAAGGACACCCTCTAACATACGTTCCACAAGATGAAAGCCTGCAGAACCTGTGCCTGCACTGCCATCTACCCCCTGGGTGGGGATACTGTTGGGTGTCAGGCTGAGAGCTGAGCCAGTTCTCAACCAATCTGTCCCCATGGAAACCTGAGGCTTCGGGGCTAAGGCAGGACCTCCAGCAGGTACCCAATGTCGAGAATACATGTTGGTTTCTGTGTTAGGAGTTTTGTCCCAGTGGAGTCATGGTAAAAAGAGGGAATCCAAGGCATGTGACATTTTCTTCTTTCTGTGGCAAAGTGAGGAATTAGTGTTGACCGTTTCTTTCTGAAGTTCCGTACAGAAAATGTATACTCAGCCTGAGGAGCCCACGGTGACTCCTTAGCTGCTCTTGGAGAAGGTGTCACCTGGAGTCTTCACAAGGAGTCTTCAGGCACAAGGGTCTGAATCTGATTTCTCATAGGAGACGTCGGGCAGAGCTTGACAGTCCCACCTAGAGCTGGGCTGTAATTCTAGGGACAAAGTGGAGGAGCAACTTGAAAGTGGTGGGGAGCACACCTTTAGAACCTGGGCCTGGGGAGGGCAGGCCAAGGAAGCCTGAGTTTACATGGGCTTAGGTCCTGAGGCAGAAGCCAGTCACAGAGCCTGGGCAGCCAGATTCGCTGCGGCCTGGGTTGTGGGTGGGGGTGAGCCTCCTCTTGTGCTCCTGTCTGGGGCACCCCTGAGCTGCAGGTGAAGGTCTTAGTTGCACCTCAGCAGGGATGAACCGCCGGGCCTGGTGCTAAGGAGTGAGGAGGGTAGAGTCAAGGAGAGGAGGCACCGATTTGTGTCCCTTAAGCAATCTGGAGTATGATGTTAGATCCTGTTAGGGCGGCCTCCCACTCACGTCTCCTGGATCTTCTGTCGCTGGGAGGCTCAGGACCCCAAGAGAGAATGGATTCGGTTCCCCCCGATGTGTTCATCTGGTTTTGGGTCCCCACTCTCTCAGCACACTGAGTGCTGGCCCTGCGGGTGTGGGAGAAGTCTGGCAGGGGCTGGGGTCAGTGAAATGACGCGGGCAGAGCTGGGCAGCCTCTGTCCTGAGGGGTGCTGGGAGCTGGGGTCTGGAGAGACAGGGAAGCCCCCCTGAGAAAATGTGGCTCTGATGTTTCTGAGAACCCTGTCGACGGGTTCTCCTTTCTTTCCAAAGGCTCAGGATG
>NW_016840922.1:0-572 GCF_001698545.2 Rhinopithecus bieti
GCCAGAAAATCATACCCCCCAACTTCAAACTATACTAAAAGGCTACTGTAACCAAAAAAACAAAGTACGGGAAAAAAAAAAAAAAAAAAACAAAAACAAAAAAAAACCAGACACATTAACCAATGGAATGGAATAGAAAGCATAGAAATAACACTGAACACCTACAGCCATCTGATCTTCAAAAAAAGTTGACAAAAATAAGCAATGGGGGCAAGGACTCTGTATTCAATAAATGGTGCTCAGATAGCTGGTTAGCCATAGGCAGAAGAATGAAACTAGACCCCTACCATTTACCATATATAGAAGACATTCATACAGGCAACAGACACATGAAAAAATGCTCATCATCACTCGCCATCAGAGAAATGCAAATCAAAACCACAATGAGATACCATCTCATACCAGTTAGAATGGCAATCATTAAAAAATCAGGAAACAACAGGTGTTGGAGAGGATGTGGAGAAATAGGAACCCTTTTACACTGTTGGTGGGATTGTAAACTAGTTCAACCATTATGGAAAACAGTACGGTGACTCCTCAAGGATCTAGAACTAGATGTACATATGACCCAG
>NW_016840923.1:0-332 GCF_001698545.2 Rhinopithecus bieti
AAGAGGCAAAAGGAACTTCTTACATTGGCAGCAGCAGAAGAAAATGAGAGAAGCAAAAGGAGAAACCCCTGATAAACCCATCGTATCTCATGAGACTTATTCACTGTCATGAGAATTTAGCACAGGAAAGACCAGCCCTCCTGATTCAATTACTTCTCCCTGGGTCCCTTCCACAACACGTGGGAATTCTGGGAGATACAATTCAAGTTGAGATTTGGATGGGACACAGCCAAACCGTAACAAGGCAGGAATTATTATTAACCCATCTTCCCAATAAGGGAACTGAGGCTGAAAGGAAGGGATTTGCCCAGAATCACACAGCTGGGAAATAA
>NW_016840924.1:0-1039 GCF_001698545.2 Rhinopithecus bieti
AGGGCCCCGGCAGCAAACTTCTGCCTGGGCATCCAGGCATTTCCATACATCTTCTGAAATCTAGGTGGAGGTTCCCAAATCTCAATTCTAGACTTCTATGCACTTACAGGGTCAACACCACATGGAAGCTGCCAAATCGTGGGCTTCCACCCTCTGAAGCCACAGCCTGAGCTGTATGTTGGCCCCTTTCAGCCACGGCTAAGTGGTTGGGACATAGGGCACCAAGACCCTAGGCTTCACACAGCACAGGGTCCCTGGCCCTGGCCCACAAAACCACTTTTTCCTCCTGGGCCTCCAGGCCTGTGATGGGAGGGTCTGCTGTGAAGGTCTCTGACATGGCCTGGAGACATTTTCCCCATGGTCTTGGGGATTAGCATTAGGCTCCTTGCTACTCACGCACATTTCTGCAGCTGGCTTGAATTTCTCCCCAGAAAATGGGTTTTTCTTTTCTATCACATAGTCAGGCTGCAAGTTTTCCAAACTTATGCTCACTTCCCTTATAAAACTGAGTGCCTTTAATAGTACCCAAGTCACCTCCTGAATGCTTTGCTACTTAGAAATTTCTTCGGCCAGATACCCTATATCTTCTCTCTCAAGTTCAAAGTTCCATAAATCTCTAGGGCAGGGGCAAAATGCCACCAGTCTCTTTGCTAAAACATAACAAGAGTCACCTTTGCTCCACTTCTGAACAAGTTCCCTGTCTCCATCTGAGACCACCTTAGCCTGGATTTTATTGTCCGTATCACTATCAGCATTTGCGGCAAAGCCATTCAACAAGTCTCTAGGAAGTTCCAAACTTTCCCACATTTTCTGTCTTCCTCCGAGCCCTCCAAATTGTTCCAACCTTTGCCTGTTACCTAGGTCCAAAGCCACATCCACATTTTCAGGTATCTTTTCAGCAATGCCCCACTCTACTGGTACCAATTTACCGTATTAGTCCATTTTCACACTTCTGATAAAACATACCCGAGACTGGGAAGAAAAGAGGTTTAATTGGACTTATAGTTCCACATTGCTGGGGAGGCCTCAGAATCATGGC
>NW_016840925.1:0-1641 GCF_001698545.2 Rhinopithecus bieti
CTTACTGTTCTTTTATGTCTACACTTTTCCAGGTAAATATCACTATCACCATAATTTCTTGCTTTCTCTTTAGATCATTAGTAATTATGAGTAATGTATTGAAATGTTAAAGATATGTTCATGCATTCAGAATCCTCTGCTCTCTGATCCACATAATAGGGAATTAAGCTGTCAACAATTACACAGAATATTGCTCCTTTTTTGTTTGTTTGTTTGTTATTTGATGAAGTCTCAGTTGGTTACCCAGGATGGAATGCAGTGGCACATTCTGGGCTCATCTGCAACCTCCACCTGTCGGGTTCAAGTGATTTTCCTGCTTCAACCTCCAGTGCAGCTGGGATTACAGGCATCTGCCATCATCCTCAACTAATTTTTGTGTTATTATTAGAGATGGGGTTTCACCATGTTGGCCAGGCTGGTCTTGAACCCCTGACCTCAGGTGATCTGCCCACCTTAGCCTCCCAAAGAGCTGGGATTGCAGGCATAAGCCACCACACCTGCCCAGAATATTGCTACTTTTTCAAATAGCTACAACTAACCCTCATCTGGACACCTTGAGTTGATCATAGCTTTGTAAAAGAGGATAGCATTGTAAAACTATAAAATTAGACTAATAATAAATAACATAGAATGCTTTCAGTATAAGAAATATTAATGTCCTAAGCAAAAATAAAATAAATAAATAAATAAATAAAACTGGAGGAATTCTATTATCTGACTTCATATTATACTACAGAATTATAGTAACCAAAAGAATATGGTACTGGCATAAAAACAGACCCATAGATCAATGGAACAGAATAGAGAACGCAGCAACAAATCTACATAGCTACAGTGGACTCATTTTTGACAAAGGTGCCAAGAACATACACTGGTGGTAAATGGTGTTGAAAAAACTGGATATCCACATGCAGAGGAATGAAAACAGACTAGTATCTCTCACAATATATGAAAGCAAAATCAAAGTTGATTAAAAATGTAAAGCTAAGACTCCAACAATAAAACTAGTACAAAAAAAGTTTGAAGAAAATCTCCAGGAGATTGGTCTGGGCAAAAATATCTTGAGCAATATCCCCACAAGCACAGGCAACCAAAACAAAAATGGACAAATGGATCACACTAAGTTAAAAAGCTTCTGCCCAGAAAATGATACAATCAACAAAATTAAGAGACAATCCACAGAATGGGAGAAAATATTTGCAAACTACTCCTCCGACAAGGGATTAATAATCAGAATATATAAAAAGCTCGAACAACTCTTTAAGAAACAATCTAATAACCTGGTTTAAAAAAGGGGGCAAAAGATTTGAACAGATATTTCTCAAAAGAAGACCTACAAATGGCAAACAGGTATAAGAAACGGTGCTCAATATCACTGATCATCAGAGAAATGCAAATCAAAACTACAATGAGATATCATCTCACCACAGTTTAAATGACTTGTATGCAAAAGACAGGCAATAACAAAAGGTAGCAAGGATGCAGAGAAAAGGGAACCCTCGTCCACTGCTGCTGGGAATGTAAATTCGTAAAACCACTGAGGTGAACAGTTTGGAGGTTTCTCAATAAACTAAAAGTTGAGCTACCATATGATCTAGCAATCCCACTGCCGGGTGAATACCAAAACTAAAGGAAATCAGT
>NW_016840926.1:0-450 GCF_001698545.2 Rhinopithecus bieti
GATATAGGTATAAAATGTAGACCTAATAGATATAGATATAGGTACGAAATCTAGACGTAATAGGTATAATAGATACACGTATAAACCACAGACATAATAGATATACATATAGATATAAATAATAGACATAATAGATATAAGAGATATATTTATAAAATATAGACAATAGATATAATGGATATAGATATGAAATATAGACATAATCGATATAATCGATATAGGTATAAGATATAGACATAATAGATATAATAGATATAGGTATAAAATACAGATAAAATAGATATACGGGTAAAATATACATATAATAGATATAATAGATATAGGTATAAAATATGAATATAATAAATATAGGTATAAAATTTAGATATCATAGTTAAAATATAGGTCTAAAATATAGATATAACAGATATAGTTACAAAATATAAATATATAACAGATACAATAGATATA
>NW_016840927.1:0-1895 GCF_001698545.2 Rhinopithecus bieti
AATGGAATTGCTAGGTCATAAGCTACCTATGCGTAATCTTTTCGGCAACCATCTCACAGTTTTCCAAAGTGTGTACTATTTTACTTTCCCCTGGCAATGTATGAAAGATCTAATTTCTCTACATCCTCACCAACACTGATTATTGTTTGTGCTTTTTTATTATAGGTACACTATTGGGTGTTAAGTGATGTCTCCTTGTCGTTTTGATTTTGTATTTTCTTGATGCCTAGGGATGTTAGGCTTTCTTATGCACTTATTGGACACTGTTATATCTTCTTTACAAAATGCCTATTTAAATGTTTTGCCTATTGTTATTTTGTTTCTTTTATTGTTGAGTTGTAAAAGTTCTATGTGTATTTTAGTTACAGATTTCTAATCAAATATATAATTTGCAAACATTTTCTACACTTTTCTGGTTGTCCTTTTATTTTCTTTTTTTTTTTTTTGTGAGGTGGAATCTTGCTCTGTCGCCCAGGCTGGAGTGCAGTGGCACCATCTCCACTCACTGCGAGCTCTGCCTCCCGGGTTCATGCCATTCTCCTGCCTCAGCCTCACAAGTAGCTGGGACTACAGGTACCCACCACCACACCCAGCTAATTTTTTGTGTTTTTAGTAGAGATGGAGCTTCACTGTGTTAGCCAGGAGGGTCTCCATCTCCTGACCTCGTGATCCACCCACCTCAGTCTCCCCGAGTGCTGGGATTACAGGCGTGAGCCACCGTGCCCGGCCCTGTCCTTTTATTTTCTTTGTTTTGTCCTTTGAAGGACAAATGTTTCTAATTTTGATGAAGCCCAGTTCATTTTCTTTTATCACTGTGCTTTTGGTGCCATATCTAAGAAACTCTTGGCAATCCCAAGGCCATAAAGATTTATTGCTATTTTTTATCCTAAGAGTTTTATGGTTTTGCAACTCAGAAACATAAAATCAAATACTGCATGTTCTCACTTAAAAATGGGAAATAAATAATGTGTGCACATGAACATAGAGTGTAAAATGATAAGACACTGGAGACCCAGAAGGCCGAGAGGGTGGGAAGGGAAAGGATGATGAGAAATTGGACAGTGTACATTGTTCCAGTGATAAACACACTAAAAGCCCAGACTTCACTCCTACCCAATATATCCATGTAACAAACTTGCACTTGTACTCATCAAATATATACAATTAAAAAAATGGTTTTAGGGTTTTGCTTCTATGATTAATGTTATAATGTTTTATTGTGGTTAAAGCATATGTAATAAGCTTTGCTATTTTAACCATTTTAAACATAAAATTCAGAGGCATTGATTAAATTCAGAATGTTGTGCAATCATCACAACTATGTATTTTCAAAAATTTTTTGTCACCCCAAACTGAAACTCTGCACTCATTAAGCAGTAACTCCCCATTCTCCCTTTCCTCCTGAGACCCTGGGAAGAATAAATTTTTATGGCATTTTAATTAATTTAAATGTAAACAACTAATGCAGCTGGCAGCCATCATATTGGACCTCACAGTTTTAACACCACCAATATCAACGCCTGGACAGATATAATCATTTCTAAGCTTCCTTTGCATTTATTATTATTCTATTTATGATAATCTATGATCTGTTCTCCCATAAAAGCTGTACTGTTCCTGTAAGAACATATCTTATACCATTTCGTTCCCTGCTCTGAATCCTCCAGTGGTTACCTATCACAATTAACAAAGAAATCCAAGCTCTTAACTATGGTCTGTGTTTTATCTGCTCCTCGGACTGTGTGCATTCTCCTTTCCTCCTCCCAGTGCCTGCAGTCTGACTGGTCTTTGTGGTGATCTTTGAGCTCATCAAGCGCTGTCTGTATTCAGACTCTGCATAGTGTCTCTTCTCTCTGCCCTCTAGACATTCACTTACCTCACTCCGTCATACCATG
>NW_016840928.1:0-978 GCF_001698545.2 Rhinopithecus bieti
CAGACAGAAACTGGAAAGAACCCTTCTGAGAAACTGCATTGTGATGTGTGAATGTAACTCACAGAGTTACAAGTTTCTCTTCAGTGATGAGTTTGCTATCACAGTTTCCTTGAAATCTGCAATGGGATACTTCTTAGCGCAGTGAAGCTCACGGTGACTAAGGAAATATCCTCAGAAGAAAACTAGAAAGAAGCTTTCTTAGAAACTTCTTGGTGTTGTGTGAATTCATCTCACAGAGTTACACTTATGTTTCATGGAGCAGGCCATTAACACTGTCTTTCAGGAATCTGAGAAGGGCTACATTGGATTGCTTTGAGGATTACACTCATAAAGGATATATCGTCACTTAAAAACGAGCAAGAAGCTTTCTGAGAAACTTCTCTGTGATCTGTGAATTCGAATCACAGAGATACAACTTATTGCTCAGAACAAGTTTGCTAACACTCTTTTCGTGGAATCTGCAAAGTCATATTTGGGAGCCATTAGAGGCCCATGGTGAAAAAGGAAATATCCTGTGATAATAATTAGAGATAAGGTTTCTGAGACATTGCTTTCTGATATGTGATTTCATCAAACAGAGTTCCACAGCTCCCTTCTTGGAACAATAAGCTAACGCTGTTCTCGTGGATTCAGCAAAGAGATATTTGGGAGCTCATTGAGGGCTATGGGGAAAAAGGTATTATCCTCAGACAGAAACTGGAAAGAACCCTTCTGAGAAACTGCATTGTGATGTGTGAATGTAACTCACAGAGTTACAAGTTTCTCTTCAGTGACGAGTTTGCTATCACAGTTTCCTTGAAATCTGCAATGGGATACTTCTTAGCGCAGTGAAGCTCACGGTGACAAAGGAAATATCCTCAGAAGAAAACTAGAAAGAAGCTTTCTTAGAAACTTCTTGGTGGTGTGTGAATTCACCTCACAGAGTTACAATTATGTTTCCTGGAGAAGGCCATTAACACTGTCTCTCAGGATTCTGAG
>NW_016840929.1:0-447 GCF_001698545.2 Rhinopithecus bieti
TGCTGGGAAAACTGGCTAGCCATATGCAGAAAGCTGAAACTGGATCCCTTCCTTACACCTTATACAAAATTAACTCAAGATGGCTTATAGACTTAAACATAAGACCTAAAACCATAAAACCCTAGAAGAAAACCTAGGCAATACCATTCAGGACATAGGCATGGGCAAAGACTTCATGACTAAAACACCAAAAGCAATGGCAACAAAAGCCAAAATTGACAAATGGGATCTAATTAAAGAGCTTCTGCACAGCAAAAGAAACTATCATCAGAGTGAACAGGCAACCTACAGAATGGGAGAAAATTTTTGCAATCTATCCATCTGACAAAGGGCTAATATCCAGAATCTACAAGGAACTTAAACAAATTTACAAGAAAAAAACAACCCCATCAAAAGTGGGTGAAGGATACAAACAGACACTTCTCAAAATAAGACATTTATACAGCC
>NW_016840930.1:0-497 GCF_001698545.2 Rhinopithecus bieti
ACAGTTATTAAATATAGACATAATAGATATAATAGATATAGGTTTAAAATATAGACATAATAGATACAGGTATAAAATACAGACATAATATATGTAATAGATGTAGGTATAAAATACAGACATAATAGACATAAAATATGTAGGTATAAAATATAGACATAATAGACATAACAGATATAGGTATAAAATACAGACACAATGGATATAATAGATATGGGTATAAAATATAGACATAATAGATATAATAAATACAGGTACAAAATATAGACATAATATATATGATAGATATTGGTAAAATATAGACATAATAGATATAGGTATAAAATATAGACATAATAGATATAATAAATATAGTTATAAAAAATAGACATAATAGACATAATATATACAGTTATTAAATATAGACATAATAGATATAATAGATAGAGGTGTAAAACATAGACATAATAGATGTAACAGATAAAGGTATAAAATATAGATATGACAGATATAATACA
>NW_016840931.1:0-974 GCF_001698545.2 Rhinopithecus bieti
CATGTAAAGGACCTCTTCAAGGAGAACTAGAAACCACTGCCTAGTAAAATAAAACAGGAAACAAACAAATGGAAGAACACACCAGGCTCATGGATAGGAAGAATCAATACCGTGAAAATGGCCATACTGCCCAAGGTTATTTATAGATTCAATGCCATCCCCATCAAGCTACCAATGACTTTCTTCACAGAATTGGAAAACACTGCTTTAAAGTTCATATGGAACCAAAAAAGACCCCGCATTGCCAAGACAATCCTAAGTCAAAAGAACAAAGCTGGAGGCATCACGCTACCTGATTTCAAACTATGCTACAAGGCTACAGTAACCAAAACAGCATGGTACTGGTACCAAAACAGAGATATAGACCAATGGAACAGAACAGAGCCCTCAGAAATAATACCACACATCTACAGCCATCTGATCTTTGACAAACCTGACAAAAACAAGAAATGGGGAAGGATTCCCTATTTAATAAATGGTGCTGGGAAAATTGGCTAGCCATAAGTACAAAGCCGAAACTGGATCCTTTCCTTACTCCTTATACGAAAATTAACTCTAGATAGATTAGAGACTTAAATGTTAGACCTAATACCATAAAGACCCTAGAAGAAAACCTAGGAAGGTTTTGTTAGACCTAATACCATAGATTTTGTTAGACCTAATACCATAAAACCCTAGAAGAAAACCTAGGAAGAAGACAGTAAAGTACATTTTACATTTCTGAACAAAAGATGAAAAGTTTAAAAAAGTGAGCATTGAGATATAACCCTCAACATTAGGAACTGAAGTAGGAAAAGAAATAAACCAACCTGGGTTCCAGTTCTGGTTCCACAAATTACTTGCTAAGAAACTACGGGCAAGGCATTTAATATTCTGGGGGGCTGTTTTCCCTTCCATAAGCTGAAATTTTGAACTAGAATCTCTAAGATTCTTTCATTGTACCATTCAGTTATTTCCTTTGTTTAAAACATGTC
>NW_016840932.1:0-3971 GCF_001698545.2 Rhinopithecus bieti
GAATATTTATAACTTGGCTGGGCGCGGTGACTCACAGCTATAATCCCATAACTTTGGGAGGCTGAGGCAAGTGGATCACCTGAGGTGAGGAATTCGAGACCAGCCTGACCAATATGGTAAAACCCCATCTCTAGTAAAAATAAAAAATAAACCGGGCGTGGTGGCATGCACCTGTAGACAGGAGAGGCTGAGACAGGAGAATTGCTTGAACCAGGAGGCAGAGGTTGCAGTGAGCCAAGATCACGCCACTACACTCCAGCCCGGGCGACAGAGCAAGACTCCGTCTCAAAAAAAAAAAAAAGAAGAAGAATATTTACAACTTAAAACAATATTGTATACATTTCCAAAGAAACATGTTTCAAATACAAATGCATTTATATTTTATTAATCTGGTATATGTTGTAACTCTTCCCATTTTCAATAGTAGGTAAACCAGGCCAAAGAACTTTTGGAAATGAAGCAGACTGACTGAAGACCCTGTATCTTGAGTGACAACCTTTCTGTGCCCAGACAATGTGTCCTCTGATTCTGGGTGTGACCCTGAACAACTGAGGAGGCAGCTCGGCTCCTGCAGCAGCTCTGCTGTCTCCCAGATACTCACTCTCCCTTCTCTTAGGTTTTGAATTTGTTATGAAGAAAAAAATTAAGAATAGTATAAACTATAAACAAGTGAATTATTTTATCTCAGAGTGAAATATTAATGTTCTTACAATTAAATCATCAATAAACTAAAGAGTCCCTTCCCACAGACATAGTTGCCTCTGTTCCTGTAATGGGGATAATTGAACCCTTGATAGAAATTGCAAAATCCTGTTTTCTTACTATGTGGACAGCCAACATCTTAGGCTTTATCAGGTATAACCTCTGCCTTTGGCTTTCAGGTCTGACCCCAGGGTCTGTCATTCTTCCACAGCCCTCCAGATAGAGAAAACTTCAACTGGAGCAGGTCTGTCAACACCAGTTACCACCCCCACCTTTGATCTTGTTTTCTTCCATGCTCTATGGCCTGCTGTCGTCTGGAATCTACCTTTACTCTCAGACTCAGCTGCACTTCCATCGTCTCTTCAGACAGCATTCTTCCTAACGTCCTTTAGCATGTGATTCTAGAATTCTTGGAGATTTCAAAAGCCACATTAGTCACCCTCTTGGTCTGGGCTTCTTGAACAGTTGCCCGCCACCCCCGCCCCGGCCCAGCTCTCTATCATTAATCCTCAACTATCAGCTATCACTCAATACTTATATCCTGGATCAATTTATTTTTTTAATCTGCAAATTTAGAAACTGAGGAAGAAAATAGATTATATCAGTGGTTTCCAAGTTTTCCCTTTGCAGACAAAATCACATACAGCTTCCATTATATGAAAAAGTCCAGTATATAAAACATAAGTGAAGCTATTGTGGTTCAAGTAGAGGGGGTGCCTATGGCTCTATTCTCTTGGCTTCCCTCACTCCATAAAGATAGAAAAAGCAAAAATACGTCCTGTAGGCATGTCTAAGAACCACCCATGAGAGCCTGTAAAACTCCTTTGTTTAATTCTTTCTGCTTAGTGCTGTGAAGTGGACAATTTTTTTCTAACTGTAGGTTTGCAGTTATTCTCCATGTTAGTATTTCGGAAATGTGGAAAGGCCTCCTGAAGGCTAAACCAATAACACTGTGAAAATATTGTGTGAGTTGATTATGCAGAATAGGTCATTCTTGTCAAACCCAACTAAATCAGAGTTGAGAGGCTAGGGGACAAAAGCACTCAGAGCACACGGCACTGCTCCAACAATTGAATTCTCCACAAGCCCAGCTGCTGAAACTACCTGCTCTAACCATAAGACTAGTTTTACCTAATAGCTGCTGAAACAAATTGAGTCTAAGAATCAGGTCTAAACAACACAAGTCTAAGACTAGTTCTCCCCGCTATCGTCACTCACCAACCAGCTCCCAAAGGCTGCTCTAGGGCCAATGAGCTTTCTTTCAATATAATATGTAAAATTTATCTTTCTAATAAACCCCCCAGCCTTTTCTTTTGTACTTCAGACATACCATAGACCTCCCAGGTCTGTGTACATGCCCTAAATTGCAATTCTGTGATTCCCAAATAAAATGTTTAGAGATTTGTCTCTATATTTTAGTTTCACTTCGACAGTATGAAGTGTTCACAAAACACACTTACTTATCAGGATGATGACCAGCAGTCTGAAAATTCCAAAGGCAGGAATCATTTCTCGAAAGTTCTTGCAAAGAAATAAATAATAATTATATAAGCTATCTATGGACAAATGAAACCTCAACTCTATTCCGTCTTCATCTGCTCTTCATTTGAAATAATCTTCCAGTGTCAAATACTTGCAAATCAAAGCATGAGTGTCACAGCCAAGTTTTTAAATGTATTTGGGAAGTACAATGCACTTTGGGGAATAAAATGACAAGATATTTAATTTAATGATATAAATGACACAATTTTGCTAGCCAGAAATAATCTCAATAAAAGTAATATAAAATCAACACTTGTCAATAAATAAATAGATAAATAAATGCTGTTAAACTAAGATTGATGAAATATTCTAAGATTTTTGGTTAATATTCATTTGAGGCCGGGCGCGGTGGCTCAAGCCTGTAATCCCAGCACTTTAGGAGGCCGAGACGGGCAGATCACGAGGTCGGGAGATCGAGACCATCCTGGCTAACACAGTGAAACCCCGTCTCTACTAAAAAATACAAAAAAACTAGCCGGGCGAGGTGGTGGGCGCCTATAGTCCCAGCTACTCGGGAGGCTGAGGCAGGAGAATGGCATAAACCCGGGAGGCGGAGCTTGCAGTGAGCTGAGATCCGGCCACTGCACTCCAGCCTGGGCGACAGAGCAAGACTCCGTCTCAAAAAATATATATATATATATATTCATTTGATATTTCTTCATCCTCTTTCCCAGTAATATTTAGCAAAGACTTAACTGAGATTTGAGTATTACCTTAATTTTTTGAGGTAATTTCAAAAACATTCAAAATATTGGTCAAAAATTATTCCAGGGATTTTTGGGGGGGGCTCTTGCGGTGGGGGGGTTTGTGAGGGGAGGTAGAAGACAGGGAGGGTCTCACTCTGTCACCCAGGTTGGAGTGCAGCGGTGCAATCTATAGCTCACTGCAGCCTCGAACTCCTAGACTCAAGCCTTCCTCCTGTCTCAGACTCCCGAGTAGCTGGGACTACAGGTGCACGGCAGCGCACCTGGCTCACTGTGGGATTTTAGCTTTGGGTCCCTTGCGTGTCACTGGCGAACTGCTGAGTGAGACATTTCTAATATAATTTATTGAATTACTTGTCCCTTCCCTTTCAAATTAGTAACTCTCTTCCCAAGGAGTAAAGATGCTGAAATAGGCATGTTTACTCTAAATCAATTCTTTTCAAACTCTTGTGACCACGACCTACAGTAAGAAATAGTTTACCTAACAACCCAGTACACACATAAATCAAACAATAACACTGACTTTTTTTTTCTTGGGCTTAACTTTTGGCCACAATTCCTTAAAGTGAGTCTACAACCACTAATGGGTTGCAATCTAAAGTTGAAAAAACCACTTTACTTAGTGATTTCTATATTTGGAACAGTTTTATAATTGCTTTATACTTTTCTACGTATAATTTTTTTTTTAATTTTTTTTGAGATGGAGTCTCACTCTGTCGTCCAGGCTGCAGTGCAGTGGCACAATCTTGGCTCACTGCAGCCTCCACCTCCCAGGTTCAAGCAATTCTCCTGCCTCAGCCTCCTGAGTAGCTGGGACTACAGGCACGTGCCACCACACCCAGCTAATTTTTGTATTTTTAGTAGAGATGGGGTTTCACCATGTTGGCCAGGATGGTCTCGATCTCTTGACCTCATGATCCGCCCACCTCAGCCTCCCAAAGTGCTGGGATTACAGGCATAAGCCACCACGCCCGGCTTAGAAATTTATCCTACCAAAAAAAAAAAAATCACACAAATACAAAG
>NW_016840933.1:0-727 GCF_001698545.2 Rhinopithecus bieti
GTTGACGGGTGCAGCACACCAACATGGCACAAATATACATATGTAATAAACCTGCACGTTATGCACATGTGCCCTAGAACTTAAAGTATAATAAAATAAAAGAAAAAAAAAGAAATCACTGTTTCTGTGGAATCTGAGAAAGGACATTTGGAAACGCTCTTTAGAATATCCTAAAAAAGAAAAAACCTCAGAGAGAAACCAGAAGGAACTTTCTGTGAAACTGCTCTCTGTCACGTGAATTCTGCTCACACAGTTAAGCTTCTCTTTTCATCGAACAGTATCGTTACACTGATTTTGTTCAGTCTGCGAAGGGATATTCTGGAGCACTTTGAGGCTTACGATGAGAAAGGAAACGTCTTCAGATAGAAACTGCTGAGAAGTTTTCTGAGGAGCTGCTTTGTGATGTGTGCATTCCACTCACAGAAATATACCTTTCTTCTGGTAGAGGATTCCAGAAATCCTTATGGAGACAAAGCTACCAAGACCCATTCAGGAGTATGGGGACAGCTATTGTGAAAAAGGAAATATCCTCAGACAAAAACTGGAAAGAAGATTTCTGTGAAACTACTTTGTGTTAGATATATTTATTCATCTCGCATAGTTAAAACTTTTCTTATATTATGCAGTTTGGGAACTCTGTCATGCACGGATCCGCGAAGGGACATTCGGGAGCACATTCAGGCCTTCGGTGAAAGAGAAGATATCTTCAGATAAAAAGTGGATAGAA
>NW_016840934.1:0-2229 GCF_001698545.2 Rhinopithecus bieti
CAAGCAAAGGGGAAAACCCGTTATAAAACCATCAGATCTCGTGAGAACTCACTATCACGAGAACAGCATGGGAGAAACTGCCTCCGTGATTCAATTATCTCCACCTGGTCCCACCCTTGACACATGGGGATTATTGCAATTCAAGGTGCGATCTGGATAGGGACACAGAGCCAAACCATATCATATCCTTTATATTAGCATACTGTATCAAAGTAGAATTTTCTTTCTTTTTTATTTTTGTTTGAGACAGAGTCTCACTCTAGCTCTGGCTGGAGTGCAGTGGCACCATCTCAGCTCATGGCAACCTCCGCCTCCTGGGTCCAAGCAATTCTTGTGCCTCTGCCTCCCAAGTAGCTGGAACTACAGGTGTGTGCCACCATGCCAAGTTAATTTTGATTTTGTTTTAGTACACATGGGGTTCGACATGTTGGCCAGGGTGGTGTCAAACTCCTGGCCTCAAGTGATCCTGCCACTTTGGCCCCCTGAAGTGCTGGAATTACAGGCGTGAGCAACTGCACCCAACCTGAAGTATAATTTTCACAATGTGAAAAGCTTGACTTTCATACAGATAATGAAGGAATACGTATAAGATATTTTCTTTAGTTTCCAAGAGAGTCAGCAACACGAAAAAGCTAGTAAATGAGCATTTTGAGAGACAGTGTCTGTAGTGCTCCAGGAAGGGCATTCTGAAATGCATTCTGAGATAGAGACAAAACTTGTTAATATCCTATAGGGAGGCCGGGTGTGGTGGCTCATGCCTGTAATCCCAGCACTTTGGGAGGCCGAGGTGGGCCGATCACCTGAGGTCAGGAGTTCAAGACCAGACTAGCCAACATGGTGAAACCCTGTCTCTACAAAAAATACAAAAATTAGCCAGGCACAGTGCTGGGCACTTGTAGTCTCAGCTACTTGGGTGGCTGAGGCCGGAGAATCACTTCAACCTGGGAGATGGAGGTTGCAGTGAGCTAAGATCATGCCACTGCACTCCAGCCTACGTGACAGAGCAAGATTCCAACTTAAAAAAAAAATCATATTGGGACATACAAATGTCATCTTTGGGAGTTGTCTTTTCTACTGGACAGAAATTTGTAAGTTAACATATATACATATTCTCCAGTATATTCATAACATATTCTCCTGTATATTGCCCTACACTAGTGATTTTCAAACCATGGTCTCAAATTGGAAACATCAGCATCACCTGAGAAAATAGACACGCAATGCTCAGGCCCCACCTCAGTCCTATTGAGTTAGAAACTCTGGTGTGGGGCCCAGCAGCTGGTTTCACAAGCCCTGCAGGGGATGATGATGCACTCTAATGTGTGAGAGCCAAGGCTCTAAATAGTCAATCTTTAATGGTAAAACAAGCATCTATGAAACAATGCTCCAGTATGATGATAAAAGGGCACGCCACCCACCTGTTAACTTTATTTCTCAATTTAAATATTTTGTTTGTCTGATGTTAAATTTGCTTTTGTTTTTCAAATACTCTTAACACAGTTTTCATCTGTTCCTAATTTTCTCTTTTCAAATAAAAAATGGTTTTCCAAATCTGTCCATTTTTCTCTTCTTTAACATATTGATAGGATGAAATAAAAGTTGAACCATTCTTCCTTTCCTTTTTTTTTTTTGAGATGGAGTCTCACCCTGTTGCATGGGCTGACTGTAATGTAGTGGTGCGATCTTGGCTCACTGCATCCTCCACCTCCTGGGTTCAAGCGATTCTTGTGCCTCAGCCTCCCAAGTAGCTGGGATTACAGGTACCCGCCAACATGCCCAGCTAACTTTTTTTTTCTTTTTTTAGTAGAGACGGGTTTTGCCATGTTGGCCAGGCTGGTCTCCAACTCCTGACCTCAGGTGATCTGCCTGCCTCAGCCTCCCAAAGTGCTAGGATTACAGGCGTGAGCCACTGTGCCCAGCCTTTTTTTTTTTTTTTTTGAGATGGTCTCATTCTGTTCCTCAGGCTGGATAGAGTACAGTGGCGCCATCATGGCTCACTGCAGCTTCCACCTCCCAGGCTCAAGAGATCCTCCCACCTCATCCTCTTAGGTAGCTGGGATGACATGTGTGCACCAGCACAAGCAGCTAATATTTTGTAGAGACCACGGTCTCCCTGTGTTGCCCAAGCTGGTCTAGAACTCCCAGGCTCAAGCAATCCACCAGCCTTGGCCTCCCAAAGTGCTCTGATTACAGGTCTTATGTTCTTAAAATTTTTCTTCAACATGGTAT
>NW_016840935.1:0-976 GCF_001698545.2 Rhinopithecus bieti
AAAAACCAGACTGTCTTCTTTCCTCCAAACAAACACACTACTTCCCCAACAATGGTTCTTAACCAGGCTAAAATGACAGATGTATAATTCAGAATATGGATATGAACAAAGATCATCGAGATTGAGCAGAGAGTTGTAACTCAATCTACGGAATACAGTAAAACAATTCAAGAGCTGAAAGACAAAATGTCAATTTTAAGAAAACACCTAACTGTACCGATAGAGCTGAAAAGCTTACTTCAAGAATTCCATAATACAATTCCAAGTATTGAACAGCAGAATCAACTGGGCTATGGAGAGCATCTCAGAGCCCAAGAACTGTTTCTCAAAAATAACTCAGAACATTTTTTAAACAATGAATAAATAGAACTTATGAGAAATATGAGATTACATAAAAAGATTTAAAATATGACTCATAGGTATCCCTGAAAAAGGGAGAGAAAGCAAGCAACTTAGAACACATATTTGAGGATATTATCCATGAAAACTACCCCAACCTCACTAGAGAGGCAGACATTCAAATTCAGGAAATGTAGAGAACCTCTGTGAGATGCTATGCAAGACGATCATCTCTAAGACAAGACACATAGTCATCAGATTCTGAGACTGAAATGAAAGAAACATGGCAAAGGCAAATAGAAGGAGCAAGTCACCTAGAAAGGGAACCCCATTGGGCTAATAGCAGACCTGTCAGCAGAAACCCTGAAAGCCAGAGGAGACTGGGGGCGTATGCTCGATATTCTTAAAGAAAATAAATGCCAGTGATGAATTTTATATCCAGCCAAACTAAACTTCACGAGCAAAGGAAAACTGAGATCCTTTTCAGTCAAGCAAATGCTAAGGGAATTCATTGCCACCAGACCTGTCTTACAAGAGGTCCTTAAGGGAGTGCTAAATATGGAAAGGAAACACCATTTCCAGCCACCATAAAAAACACACTTAAGTACATAGAACTTTGACATTATAAAGCAACGAA
>NW_016840936.1:0-2123 GCF_001698545.2 Rhinopithecus bieti
AAATTCTGTCACCACCAGGCCTGCCTTACAAGAGCTCCTGAGGGAAGCACTAAATACGGAAAGGAAAACAGGTACCAGCCACGGCAAAACAAACCAAAATGTAAAGATCTTCAACACTATGAAGAAACTACATCAAACAATGGGCAAAATAACCAACTAGCATCATAATGACAGGATCAAATTCACACATAACAATATTAACTTAAATGTAAATGGGCTAGATGCCCCAATTAGAAGGCACAGACTGGCAAATTGGATAAAGAGTCAAGACCCATCAGTGTGCTGTATTCAGGAGACCCACCTCATGTGCAAAGACACACATAGGCTCAAAATAATGGGATGGAGGAAGATTTACAAAGCAAGTGGAAAGCAAAAAAAAAGCAGTCCTAGTCTCTGATAAAACAGACTTTAAATCAACAAAGATCAAAAAAGGCAAAGAAAGGCGTTATATAATGGTAAAGGGATCAATGCAACAAGAAGAGTTAGCTATTCTAAATACATGGGCACCCAATACAGGAGCACCCAGATTCATAAAGCAAGTTAGAGACCGATAAAGAGACTTAGACGCCAACACAATAATAGTGGGAGACTTTAGCACCCCACTGTCAATATTAGATAACAAGACAGAAAATTAACAAGGATATTCAGGAGTTGAACTGAGCTCTAGACCAAGTAGACCTAATAGACAGCTACAGAACTCTCTGCCCCAAATCAACAGAATATACATTCTTCTCAGCACTTCATAGCACTTATTCTAAAATCAACCACATAATTGGAATTAAAACACTCCTCAGCAAATGCTAAAACTGAAATCATAATAGTCTCTTAGACCACAGTACAATCAAATTAGAACTCAGGATTAAGAAACTCACTCAAAACCTCACAACTCCATGGAAACTGAACAACCTGCTCCTGAATGACTACTGGGTAAATGAGGAAATTAAGGCAGAAATAAATAAGTTATTTGAAACCAATGAGAACTAAGACACAATGTACCAGAATCTCTGGGACACAGCTAAAGCAAATATTTAGAGGGAAACTTATAGCACTAAATGCCCACAGGACAAAGTGGGAAAGATCTGAAGTCAACAACTTAACATCACAATTAAAAGAACTAGAGAAGCAAGAGCAAACAAATTCAAAACTAGCAGAAGACAAGAAATAACTAAGATCAGAGCAGAACTGAAGGAGATAGAGGTACAAAAAACCCTTCAAAAAATCAATGAATCCAGGAACTGATTTTTTGAAAAGATTAACAAAATAGATAGACTGCTAGCAAGACTAATAAAGAAGAAAAGAGAGAAGAATCAAATAGACACAATAAAAAATGATAAAGGGGTATCACCACTGATCCCACAGAAATACAAACTACCATCAGAGAATACTATAAACAACTCTATGGAAATAAACTAGAAAACCTAGAAGAAATGGATACATTCCTGGACACATATACCCTCCTAAGACTAAACCAGGAAGAAGTCAAATCCCTGAATAGACCAATAACAACACACATGGCAAAAAAAGAAAATTTCAAACCAATATCCCTGATGAACATCAGTGTGAAAATCCTCAATAAAATACTGGCAAACTGAATCCAGCAGCACACTAAAAGCTTATCCACATGATCAAGCTGGCTTCATCCATCACATAAACAGAACCAATGACAAAACTATAGGATTATCTCAAGAGATGCAGAAAAGGCCTTCGATAAAATTTGACACCCCTTCATGCTAAAACACTCAATAAACTTGGTATTGATGGAACATATCACAAAATAATAAGAGCTATTTATGACAAACCCACAGCCAATATCATATTGAATGGGCAAAAGCTGGAAACATTCCCTTTGAAAACCGGCACAAGACAAGGATGACCTCTCTCACCACTCCTATTCAACATAGTGTTGGAAGTTCTGGCCAGGGCTATCAGGCAAGAGAAAGAAATAAAGTGTATTCAAATAAGAAGAGAGGAAGTCAAATTATCTCTGTTTGCAGATTACATGATTGTATATTTAGAAAACCCCTTCATCGCAGCCCCAAAACTCCTTAAACTGATAAACAACTTCATCAAAGTCTCAGGATACAAAATTAATGTTCCAAAATCACAAGCATTCCTATAAATCA
>NW_016840937.1:0-3968 GCF_001698545.2 Rhinopithecus bieti
AATATTGAAAGAAAAGTCCCTTTTTTTTTCTTTTGAGATGGAGTCTCTCTCTGTCGCTCAGTCTGGAGTGCAATGGCGCAATCTCGGCTTACTGCAAGCTCCGCCTCCCGGGTTCACGCCATTCTCCTGCCTCAGCCTCCTGAATAGCTGGTACTACAAGCACCCACCACCACGTCCAGCTTATTATTATTATTATTATTATTATTATTATTTGTATTTGTATTTGTATTTGTATTTGTATTTGTATTTGTATTTGTATTGTAAGTAGAGAAGGGGTTTCACTGTGTTAGCCAGGATGGTCTCGATATCCTGACCCCGTAATCTGCCCGCGTCGGCCTCCAAAAGTGCTGAGATTACAGGCGTGAGCCACCGCACCCGCCAAAAATGTCCATTTTACATATAAGAAAACAATTATTAAAATATCAACTAATTTGGCAAGACATACAAACGTCTTGTGACAGAGTGGGGTCTGTTTGGCAATGGCAAGCAGGTTCTGGATCAGCAGGTTGCTGTAGCAACCCTAAAAATGAGAGCACCTCAAAAATGGGAGTTATTATCTCCATTTTACAGATCAAGACACCAAGATTTAAAAGGCTTCTGAATAGTCATAGAAGAAATTTTGTGTGCAGAGATATATGATTTCAGAATCTAAGTTATTTTGACTTTGATGTTTTGAATCTCACAATATGAAATAAAAAGATAAAATATCTTATAGTATTTAAAGCACTCACTAAGTAGTTACAATTCTATATCTGAGTGTTAATTCTGCCTAATATCCTGAACAGAAGTTTGGACATTCAGAGCCACGTTGAAAGGTAGAATACGCTGGCTGCAAAATAAAACATCAATCTGTCGCTTTTTATGGCTTAGTGATTGCATCAAATCAACTGCAGAGTTGATCACATTGATAATGAAAAAAGAGGTTATTATGACATAGAAATAATATTAAATAGCAAAAAAAACAAATTTGACAGCAACTCAGAGATATAATGTGGGTATTTTCCAATCATATTTTGAGTACATTTGCCTGGCATTATGTATGTTTCATGACAATTATCTTTCTTATTGTATTACTGGAATGAAAGACATTTCTTTCTATTGCCATGATGCAAATTTCCTTAGTGAGCAATTGGATTGATTTGCTGGTTATACCCTTTGCTAAGTGATGGAAAATGCTAAATTAGGCTCAGCAAGGAAATGGCCATAAAATGCATTGTGTCTTATCCTATAGCTAAGATAATCAAGCAGTATAACATTGAGAAAACAACTAAATCATAACGTCTGGAGGAGAAATATCTTTCAGCAGCCTTATCACTGATGTTTTTATCAACTAGTTTTTCATTTGTGAAATTAAGGTCTCTGAATAATAACAGATGGTACGGGTATAATCTGCTCCATTATCATTGATACAATTTCTGTAAACTGCCGATGTAAAAGTTCATAGACCTAAATAACTCTATTTTGTTGAAATTGCTGGCCTTATATTATTAAATACATATTCAAGGAACTGTATATCAACTGACATTCTGTCAACTAGAAATCTCAAATACCATAGTCCATCACACAGTTAATGTTAATACCTGCTTAAATATCTGCTCACTTAAATCTTTACAGTGTATACACTGCACATTCAGATATTCCCTGTGTATGGTCAAATCAATATATACAAGATATATATTTATAACCTCTGTTCTTTGCTTTTTAAATCTTTCATTCAATCAAATCATTACCTTTGTAGCTAATGGTTCTGTTTCTAAAAATAAAAACTACCTCGTATAAGCCTTTTAAACTGCTATGAGACATAAACAGCTGACACTACAATGGTGATCCTTGGGTCCTAAAAAGATTCTGAATTACAGCATTCTGATTATTCTAGGTTGTTCCAATTCTTAGAACACTTGAGTTGTACAGCTCAGGATTTTTATCTTTCTGACCTAGAATTTTAAGGACACTTAACTATAGCTATACTGAACTACTATCCTTCTTAAATATGACATCTTCAATCATGAACTGTTTTTCTCCACCCAAATTATCCCTTCTCTTTCTGTATACCGATTACCATTTTTTAGTACAACATTTTAGTGTTATTCCTCAATTTAATTATTCAATGCTTTCAGCATTAATCAGTCCTGTGACTTTTAAAAATCACTTAATATTTCTGAGCAATTTCTCTTACCTTTGGTAGGAATTATACTGTTACTTTATAAGTTTATAAAGCTTAAATGAGCTAATAGTTTAAACTATAGTGCTTGTTTGACATAGAGTAAGCACTCAATAAATATATATATGTTTTTCCGTTTTAGCACAGTCAAGACTTAAATAGTTAGACATCATGACAGAGTAGAATACTACTTCCTCTACACTTCGAAAGCACTTTGTACCATCATCTGGGATAATCCTTATACTAATCTGGACCCAGTAACTTGATATTATATCTGTTATATTACCTTTGTGTCTATCTCCAGCCATAACATAAGTAAGACATTTAATAATCCATGATTATTTATTAAATTTGCATGCCAGGATTAAGGGAAAACTAGGTACATGTAAAACTGTTAGAATTTTTACTAGAGCAATTAAATAAATAATTGCACAATTTAATGAGTTGAAAAAATTAAAAAATTGACAGATTTTCATTGAGAGGACCTGGAATTCTGCTACATTCATGCTATGTGTGACTTAGCTATTAACAGATATATGGAGATAGAGGTCTAGGATGATCGAGGTTGGATTGTTAGGAAGAATTTTTCTACTTATGAAGCCATTTGTTAACTGTGTGTAAACAAAAAATCAAAAACTGCTCTATCTTTTTCTCTTCAGACAGGAAAACTCCTTTAGTTGCATGTGTAAATACAAGTCAATTTATTTCATAAAATGTGTTTATAATGTGTTGTGTTAAAATCAGCATTATACTCTGATTACTTATATTTTATATTAATTTAAAGTTCTGCCTGACATTTTGACTTTTACTGCACTATATTTTGATATATCCATTCATTATTTATTCTATTTATTCAACAATATATATAAATATGAATATGATATGGCTTCATGTATTCAAAGACCTCACAGATTAATGTTGGAGATCAATGACTGCAATGTAAAGGGATAAGAATAAAAATAAATCAAATAAGTCTTTTGGAACCATGTAGGAGGGACACCAAATCAAAAATGTGTTTGTTGGGGAGAAAAGGAGGTAGAGAGAATAAGCAATTCCTGTGCAAAAAAGATTATATTTGAACTGATCTCAAATAAAATATGAAGCGTGAGGAAAATAAGCTAGGTAAAGGATATTTTATTTAGAGGAAATCATGTTCAAGGACCTAGAAAAATAAAATAATTTTAGGCACTGGAAATATTTGTGTGGCTAGAAGAAACCAACACTACAAACATGAAAAGTAAAATTTAAAGTCATGAAGTTTCTTTATATTGTGCTGCTTCATTTATATTTTCTCTTTAAGGCAATGGGGAATGACAAAGGAGTTAATCAGGGGAGATGTATAAGAAAAGAAGAAGCTTTGCACTTGTTTGCAGATGACATGATTGTATATTTAGAAAACCCCATCATCTCAGTATATTTAGAAAACCCCATCAATTCAGCCCAAAATCTCCTTAAGTTGATAAGAAACTTCAGCAAAGTCTCAGGATGCAAAATCAATGTGCAAAAATCACAAGCATTCTTATACACCAGTAACAGACAAACAGAGAGCCAAATCATGAATGAAGTCCCATTCACAATAGCTTCAAAGAGAATAAAATACCTAGGAATCCAACTTACAAGGGATGTAAAGGATCTCTTCAAGGAGAACTACAAACCACTGCTCAGTGAAATCAAAGAGGACACAAACAAATGGAAGAACAAACCATGCTCATGGATAGGAAGAATCAATATTGTGAAAATGGCCACACTGTCAATATAATTTTTTAGATTCAATGCCACCCCCATTAAGCTACCAATGACTTTCTTC
>NW_016840938.1:0-448 GCF_001698545.2 Rhinopithecus bieti
TATATGTATAAAATATAGATATAATACATATATGTATGAAATAGAGATATAATAGATCTAGGTATAAAATATAGATATAATAGATATAATAGATCTAGGTATAAAATATAGGTATAAAAGATATAATAGATCTAGGTATAAAATACAGGTATAATAGATATAATAGATCTAGGTATAAAATATAGATATAATAGATACAATAGATCTAGGTATGAAATATAGATATAAAAGATATAATAGATCTAGGTATAAAAAATAATATAATAGATTTAATAGATCTCGGTATAAAATATAGATATATTAGATCTAGGTATAAAATATAGATATAATAGATCTAGGTATAAAATAAAGATATAAAAGAACTAGGTATAAAAAATAGATATAAGAGATCTAGGTATAAAAAATAGATATAATAGCTCCAGGTATAAAACAAAGATATAACAGCTCT
>NW_016840939.1:0-1901 GCF_001698545.2 Rhinopithecus bieti
GTGGAAAAGGAGGGGTTGTGGTAAGCAGCTGTATTATCCAGAGAGTACAGTGACCACTGTTTGCTGTGGGAGGATGTGAGGGGCTTGGTGAATAATTCCAAAAGCTGGCAGGGAAGCAGATCTTACTACTTAGGAATAAGCAGGAACTGTGCCTGGCCCCCTTGACAGGGACGACTGTCTGCTAAGGTACCTCACCTATGGAAGTAGAGTGGGGTTGGAAATGAGGTTAGGTCATTTGAGGCCCTTTTGGCTTCAGATGTCAAGAGAACCAAGAATACTAGTCCTTAATTTCAGATCACAGTTACCATAATTTAAAATATATTAAGGATGTATAAAAGCAATTCAAATGTTCTTTAATGGTGATTTAGAGGTTCAGTCAGAAACACACGACTAACAAAAGAACACCTTAGTACAGAAACAAGATGTTCCTCAGGGTTGGTTGGTTATTTACTTATTTATTTACTTAATACACTTCATTTTTCAGAGTAGCTTTAGGGTTACAGAAAAATTGAGCAAAAAGTACAGAGAATTCTCATATAAACCTTTACCCCTCCCATCGTCCACAGGCTCCCCAATTATTAACATCTTGCATCATTATGGTTCATTTGTTACAATTAATGAGCCAATAGTGATACAATATCATTAACTGAACTCCAGAGTTGACATTAGGGTTTACTCTGTTTTCCCTTCACTGTTTTCCATTCTCTGCGTTTTGACAAATTACATTAAAAAATCACCTCTCTGCCTGCCATCCCTCCTTTCCCCTCAACTCTCAGCAACCACTGGTCCTTTCACTGGTTCGATAGTTTTGCCTCTCCCAGAATGTCATATAATTGCAATCATAAAAAATAGCCTTTTCAGATTGGTTTTTGCTTAAAAATAAGCATTTAGGGTTCCTCCGTGTCTTTTAATGACTTGATGTCTAATTCCTTTTTATCATCTACCTGAGGACTACATCCTGCAACCCTGCTATAATTGCTTATCAATGTCAGCAGGGGTTTTGTTGTTTATTTAGAATTCTCTACAAAGACAATCATGTTATTTGTGAACAAAGACAGTTGTATTTCCTTCTTCCAAATCTATATGCATTTTATTTCCTTTTTTTTTCATCACTGCATTAGATAGCACTTCCAGTACAATGCTGAAAAACAGTGGTGTTCCTTGCCATGTTCCTGATCTTAGTAGGAAAGTATCTAGTTGGAAACATCAAGAATGATGTTAGCTATAGGGTTTTTTGTGGTAGTTCTTTATCAAATTGAGTAAGTTCTCCTGTACTCCTTCTGTGTTTGGAGGTTTTATCATGAATGGATATCGGATTTTGTAAAATGCTTTTTCTGTACCTATTGATATGATCATATTTCATCTTTGAGCTGCTAATGCATGCAATGGACTGCACTGCATATCAAACGTTGAACAAGCCTTGCATTCCTGATTTGCTAATATTTTGAGGATTTCTGCACCTGTGTTCACTGGAGATATTGATCTGTAGTTTTCCGTTCTTGTAATATCTTTGCCTGGTTTTGGTATTAGGGTAATACTGGGTGCACAAAATGAGTTGGGAAGTGTTATCTCTGCTTTTATTTTCTGAAAGAGATGGTAGAGACTTGGTAGCATTTCTACCTTAAGTATCTCAAAAAATGCACAACAGTGAAGCCATTTGGTCCTGGCACTTTGTTTTGGAAGGTTTTATTATTATTATTATTATTTTTGAGATGGAGTCTCACTCTGTCACCCAGGCTGGAGTACAGTGGCACAATCTTGGCTCACTACAACCTCCACTTCCCAGGTTCAAGCTATTCTTCTGCCTTAGCCTCCTGAGTAGCCTGAACTACACACATGTGCCAACTGCCTGGCTAATTTTTTGTATTTTTAGTAGAGACAGGGTTTCACCATGTTGACCA
>NW_016840940.1:0-492 GCF_001698545.2 Rhinopithecus bieti
AGTGAGCAGAGATCCTGCCACTGCACTCCAGCCTGGGCGACAGAGCGAGACTCCACCTCAAAAAAAAAAAAAAAAAAAAAAAAAAAAAGTCTATAAAAATAAATCTGATAGTACACATTATTTTTATGCTCTTCAGGACCTAGATAAAGAAAATGTTGAGAAAACATGGATAGTGATGCATACATTTTCCTGTAATAGTCTAAATCATATTAAAGAACTAATGAACAGGTGACATGTCATAGAAAATTAGTCTTTTATTGTTTTCTACTGTGACGAATCTGACTTTGTTGATATGTCCTATACATTCGGCATTTGTACTTGGTTTCATAGCTAATTAAATGTTTATGCATGAACAACTGAGTACAGTATCAAAATACAATGTGTGCTGGCATTCATACTTTTCATAAATGCCATTGCAGGCAATGAAGTTGTGCCAGGAAAATCTGATTTCTAATACAAAAGGAATACTTAGCCAGGGCCTCAAGATCACTA
>NW_016840941.1:0-3787 GCF_001698545.2 Rhinopithecus bieti
ACAGAATTATGAGAGCCCTGCTATAGAACTTGAAACCTTCCTTGTAGCCTCATATAAATATATAAATAGGTACAATTAATTTTGCTAGTATATTTTTAACTCAAAATGCTCATACTATACTTCCAATAAGAAACACAAATAGGCTGGGTGCAGTGGCTCACATCTGTAATCCCAGCACTTTGGGAGGCCGAGGCGGGTGGATCACGAGGTCAGGAGATCGAGACCATCCTGGCTAACACAGTGAAACCCTGTCTCTACTAAAATACAAAAAATTAGCCGGGCGAGGTGGCGGGCGCCTGTAGTCCCAGCTACTTGGGAGGCTGAGGCAGGAGAATGGCGGGAACCCGGGAGGCAGAGCTTGCAGTGAGCAGAGATTGCACCACTGCACTCCAGCCTGGGGGACAGAGCAAGACTCCATCTCAAACAAACAAACAAAAAAAAACAAATAAAATATTTTCTGTTTTTTATATTAACTGGCATGTCTCTCACGTAGCAAAATCCACTTCAGACCAGGCGCACTTCATGTGCTCAGCCGCCGCATGTGGTGAGTGACAGAGACCATCCTGCATGTGTGTGCACTTTTACTGCCTTTTCTTGACCACAGATTCTACCTCCTGTTTCTCTGTGTGTGCAGTGATTATTTGCTGAATATTACACATTGTAGGTAACATGTTGAGCACACTCAGGATCCCTAACCTTCCTCTGAAGCTTTCCAGCTCTTGTTTTAGCAGGTAGCACAGGCACTGCTGGGTCATCGTGACATGGGCAGGCTTGGATTGATTCGCTGCTGGTGTGGATCTGTGGAGAACTCCCATCCTGCACCCACTCCGATCTCCGCCTCCTGGACGCGGTGGGGTGGCCATGTTCCTCCCACACCTGAGCTCTCTCCGATCTCCCTCTCCTGGATGTGGCAGGGTGATATGCTCCGCCCATACCTGAATTCTCTCCAATCTCCACCTCCTGGACGTGGTAGGGTGGCCATGCTCTGCTCACACCTGAGCTCCGTCTGATCTCCGCCTTCTGGACGTGGTAGGATGATACGCTCCGCCCACACCTGAGCTCTCGGTGCCACGGTCTGCAGGTGTTCTCCAGGCAGAGGGCAAGTGTACTGTGGGTGCGTCTCATTCATTCTCCTGCCCTCAGGTTCTGGCTGGCACAGCTGTGCTCACAGACTAAAACAGCCATCTCATTCGTTTTGCGCAGTTTTACAGTTGTTTACGGCAGATGTGTGATTTGGGTCCCTGTTCTCTCATCATGGCTAGAAGTAGTTTTGGCAAATTATTCTTTTATCTTTACATTTGAAAACTAAAGGAAAGCTTCACCTATAGAATATTAGCAGTGCAACAATCCTAATAAGAGTTTCTCCAGGAACTATGATCCAGGTCAGCAGCCAGTCATTTCATAGAAGATAAACTTCAAGAACATTCTCTGAAGGGCAATGAAACTGAGTAATAACTAACCACTGTTACCAACAACCAAGAAAAATAGGTAAGAAAATGCAGCTAAGACTTTGTTCAAGTAAGTACGGTAATAAACATGCAAACTACTGCTAAGCACAAAATAGGCTGGGAGTAAAAAATTTTATGATGTTGACATTTATGATTGTACAAAACTGCCCTATGTGCTATCATGAGAACTCCTGATGAAAATTTACAAAGGATGTTTTATGGTTTATATAAAATGCTAGTCAAATCCAAATATTTCACAAAATAACATTTCTAATAATATTCTTTTATATTTTGCAGACATCTGTACAATGAGGTTATTCGTCACGCATGACCCAGTAACATTTCTCAGCGGTTGGATTCAATACGAGAAATAAGCAAATAACCGCACTGCTGCTTCCATTTCAAAGCCATCATTTCTCTTATAAAAGTAGTCAAGAAAATGCCTGTTGCCTTAAATACTGGTTAGTACCAAAATGTGGTTTAAAATATTTCAAGTGGGTTATCCTTTTACATCCATGTTGTTAGTTACACAAAGAACACACACAATTTTTTACCTCATTATAAGTTTTGGCAAATTATAACCATAAACTAAACAAACAGGATTAAGCATATTATTTTTTGAGATAGGGTCTTGCTCTGTTGCCCAGGCTGGAGTGCAGTGGCACAATCATGGCTCACTGCAGCCTCAACCTCCCTGGGCCCAAGTGATCCTCCCACCCCAGCCTCCTGAGCAGCTGGGACCACAGGCACACACCACCATGCCTGGCTGATTTCTGTATTTTCTGTAGGGATGGGGTTTGGAATGTTGCCCAGGCTAGTCTCAAACACCGGGACTCAAGCAATCTGCCTGCCTTGGCTTCCCAAAGTGCTGAGGTTAGAGGCATGAGCCACCATGCCTGGCCTAATCATTTTTAAAGAGTCTCTATTTATTATCATTATTTTTTTTAATTGAGATGGAGGTCTTGCTCTGTTGCCCAGGCTGGAGTGCAGTGGTGCCATCTCAGCTGACAGCAACCTCTGCCTCCCGGGCTCAAGTGATTCTCCCACCTCAGCCTCCCAAGTAGCTGGGACTACAGGTGTACACCACCAGGCTCAGCTAACTTTTGTACTTTTGGTGGAGACAAGATGTACAAAAGACATTTCTGTACATTTTGCCATGTTGTCCAGGCTGGCCTTGAACCCTTGGGCTCAAGCCATACACCTGCCCTGGACTCCCAAAGTGCTGGAGTTATAGGCATGAGCTACCATGCCCAGCCCTTAATTATGTGCTGTGACTTAATATTAAAGAAAGGGAGGAGCCCAAGGGAGCACGTTGGCAGAAAGGGCTCCCTTGCCAACAACCTTGCTAGCACGGCGTTCACTCCCCTGCCTGCTGGCACTGCGTTTAGATGAAGAACACGTTATATGTAAATGAAAACAAAACAACATAATCTCTACAAAACTTAATTAGCTGGGTGTGCACCTGTGGTCCCAGCTGCTTGAGGCTGAAGTGGGAAGACCACTTGAGCCCAGGTGGTCACAGCTGCAGTGAGCCAAGAGCTGTGATCATGATGCTGAATTCCAACCTTGGTGACAGAGCAAGACCTTATCTTAAAACAAAAGCAACGAAAACCAAAATGATGCACTCTTTAAGTTCTGTCCTATAAATTTCAGTACCTTCATCTATAAAGGTACATAAAGGTGAAACTCAGGAGCTGCTTGGAATAATGTGGGCATACGCTTGACCTCAGCTCTGATTTGAAGCACGTCCTTCTGTCTCACTGCTTGCCAAGACTAAGCTAAACTTCAAAAGTAAAATACTCCCAAAATGTACATTTTCAACTATTCATATTGTACCTTAAGTTTCTCTTGTAGTGGAGGAAAACATGGTGTCATTTAAAGTGACATGTATCTTCAACGTGGGATGTAAGGTGATTCAGGTCCTTTGAGAAGACAAGCTTGCAACAATGACATGAATAATGTTGGAATCAAAATCACAGAACCTAAACACCAAGTAACATAGGTTCAATCCGAGTCTCTAACAAGTATCTGGATAACTAAACTTTCTGCTTTACTTGGGTGTGAAGATCATGAAATGTAGTTTATAATTATTTGGGCAGAGAAAATAGAGAATTTAGGTAGTTATGCAAAACTCAAGATTAAATAAAAGCCGTGTTATAAAACAGAAATATAAACTGGCTATTACCTTCAGTAATTTAGATCAGGGGTTGGCAGGTCTGTGCACCAAATCTGGTCCACTGTTCTTGTAAATAAAGTTTTATTGGTACACAGCCATACACACTTGCTATCACCCACGGCTGAGGGCAGAGTTGAGTGGTTGTGAGACATCTTATGGCTTA
>NW_016840942.1:0-727 GCF_001698545.2 Rhinopithecus bieti
CTTTCAGATTAAACAAGTGACCACAACCCACTTTTCAACCAGTGATGTTGGAAATGTTTTAAAACAAAATTAGTTCATGAATTTGTGGGCTGATCAAGAAGGTAGTAAAGTCTCACTAAATAAAATGAGAAAAATTCAGGAAAAGAAAACAATAAGAAAACAAATCACCCATGGATCTATTACACAAATATAAGCACTATTCATGCTTTAAAGCATGTGTTTCCAAGCCTTTGTATTTTTTCCATGCTTAGGGTTGGCATGGAATATATATATACTTGTGCAATTATCAAATTTTGTAGAATTTGTATATTGTTGTATTTTGCTTTTCTTAAACCACTGATGTTATAAGCATATTTATGCCACTTCATTCATTTTAGGGACTTAATAATAAACGACCTAGTGGATAATTTATCATCCCCTGATGGAAAGAAATTAGCTTTGCTGATTTTAGAGTTATAAATGATGCTGGGTCGGGTGTCTTTATGTTTGAAGATGGCTCCATATTTGGGTTGTTTCCACAGAACTCTTTCCTGGAAATTTTTTTTTCTGTGTTAAGGGCTACAAATATTTCTAGGCACCTGACATACGGACACCCACCTCTAAGGTATTTTTATGATCCACAACTAGTGTTTAACACAGCGCCCTAGTCACTCCGAGACTAATAAATAGACAAATGACTGAAACATGACCTCATGCTTTCTATTCCTCAGCTTTCATTCAGTTCCAT
>NW_016840943.1:0-972 GCF_001698545.2 Rhinopithecus bieti
TCTGAGAGCAGTTTCTTCAAACGCTTCTCTCTGTGTTTTATTTGAGGATATATCACCTTTCGCCATAGTCTTCTATGCACTCCAGAATATCACTTTTTCGTTTTACAGGAACAGTGTTGCAACACTGCCTTATGAGAAAAGAGGTATAACACCCTGAATGGAATGCACACATCACAAAGCAGCTTCTCAGAAAGCTTCTCTCCAGTTTTTCTCTGAAGAAATTTCCTTTTTCACCATAGACCTGAATGCCCTTTCAAATATCCCATCGTGGATCCGTCCATGACTGAGTTTCCAAACTGCGTAATATAGAGAAAGTTTTATCTATGTGAGATGAATAAACACAGCAAAAAGCAGATTCACAGAAAGCTTCTTTCCAGTTTTATCTGAAGGTATTTCTTTTCACCATAGTCTTGAACGTGCTCCTGAATATCCTTTCACGGATCCATCCATGACAGAGTTTCCAAGCTGCGAAATGTAGAGAAAGATTTATCTATGTGAGATGAATATGCGTATCTAAGAACAGTTTCACAAAAAGGGTTTCCTAGATGTTGTATGAGAAGAGAGGTATAACACTGTGAGTCGAATGCACACGTCACAATGCAGATCCTCAGAAAGCTTCTCTCCAGTTTTTATCAGATCATATTTCCTTTTTCTCCGTAAGCCTCAAAGTGTTCCTGAATATCTCTAAGCACGCTAAACATAAACAGTGTTAGGAATCTACTCAATGAAAAGTGAAGCTTAACTGGCCGAGTGGAATTCACATGACACAGAGCAGTTTCACAGGAAGCTTACTTCTTTGTTTTATCTGAAGGTATTTCTTTTGCAGCCTATTCTAAAGAGCGTTCCCAAATTTCCTTTCTCGGGTTCCACGGAAACAGTGATTTCAAACTGCTCAATCCAAAGAATGATTTAACTCTACGAGATGAATACATACATCACAAAGCAGTTGCTCAGAAAGATTCTCTCCACTTT
>NW_016840944.1:0-578 GCF_001698545.2 Rhinopithecus bieti
TTAATGGAAAGTCTTCAAAGGGGTCACCTGGCACCCACCCATGTAGACAGGGACCCTCCCTGATCCTGAAGATGATGTCTCTGGCGACTGGGCGCGGCCACACCACACACAGCTCAAAGTGACAGGCCACACTTAGAAGGAGAATATAGTCCACGCAAGTCAAATTCTCTATCTTCTTCCTTACTTCCCAGACTCGAGTTCTGAGCAAACGCACAGTCCCAAGAGGAAAGGTTCACTGATACTGACAACTGGGTGTTCTGTAATGAAAAAGCCAATCTTTGCCTAACACCCTCCAGGGAAGCTCACCAAGAGATAGACTTGAAGCAAACACACAGACTTCCAATCAGCTTTTCAGTACCTCTCTGAAGCAGGAATACAGAGCGAGCATCATCAGTCTGAGTGGAAAAGATACTATTTTCCTCTGCTCTCACATCACAACAATCAACATAGAAGACTTCTGTGACCAAATGCGTGATGGTTTCTCCCCACATACCAAGCAAGAAATCAATTATGCAGCAAGCCCATGCGCAGTGTCACGTGTCTGTAATCCCAACACTTTAGGAGGCGAAGGTGGGGGG
>NW_016840945.1:0-3802 GCF_001698545.2 Rhinopithecus bieti
TTTGCTATTGTGAATAGTGCCGCAATAAACATACGTGTGCATGTGTCTTTATATATATGGGCGCTAGGGCACTAATTGCATTCATGAGGACTCGACCCTCAAGACCTAATTACCTCCTAAACGCCCCATCCCCAAATATCATCACATTAGGGATTTAGGTTGCAACATATACATTTTGGTGGGGGAGGGGGATTGGTAAAGTGGGGACAAACATTCAGCCCACAGCAGGCAGTGAAACTATTCTGTATGATACTCTGGTGGTAGATATGTGTCATTATACATTTGTCAAAACTTACAGCCTGCACACAAGAGTGAACCCTAAAGTATGGACTTTAAGTGATGATTTGTCAATGTATATTCATCAATTATAACAAATGTACTACTCTGGTGTAGGATTTTAATAGTGTGGGAGAGGCTATGGGTATGTGGAAGCAGGGAATATATAGGAACTTTGTACTTTGTTAAATTTTGCAATAAACCTAAAACTGATCTAAAAATAGTCTATTTAAAAAAATTAAAAGAAGAATAAATATTTCATAATACATGGAACACAGCCACTCTCTTCTTTACATACTGTGTATGATTATGTTTACACTAGATAGTTAAATAGTTGTAAAGGAGAAAGTACAATCCACGAGCCCTACATATTTATATCTGATCTTTTACAGAAAAAAAAATAGCCAACTCTGAATTATAAGATAGCTTGCTGAAAACTGGCTTACTTGATGTTAAAAAATCGAGGTGCATTAATATCTCCCACCACATGCAAAGTTGAAGTACAATGGAATTTGATATGAAGGATAAAACTATTACAGAAAATACAGAAGAATGGTGAATTAAGAGTAGAGAACAACTTCTTTAAAAAGATCATAAAAGCACAAGCTATAAGGATTAATATCCTTAATTTTGATTTCCTATACCAAAATTAAGGACTTTCATCCAAGGAAGAACACATGGACAAAAAGATAGATGACAACTGGAAGAAAATACTTATAATGTTTAAAACTGGCAAGGAATTAATATCTACAACATACAGAACACTACTTGCAACATTTTGGAAAGTGTGAAAGTAGGTTAAAAAAAAAGATTATCATTTTTCTCTTATTTTATTATATTCTCCTTCCCCATATTCTTCACAATAGATATTTTTTGTCTGCCCATCCTAGAAAATTAAAATTGTTGCATTTCTACTAGCCTGTCTCACATTTTCTTTTCTTTTCTTTTTTTCTTTTCCTTTCTGAGAGTGGGTCTCTGTTGCCCAGGCTGGAGTGCAGTAGCGCAATCTTGGCTCACTGCACCTCGACCTCCAAGGCTCAGGCAAGCCTCCCAAGCAGCTGGAACCACAGGCGTGGGCCACTATGCCGAGCTAATTTTTGTATTTTTAGTAGAGACGGGGTTTCGCTGTGTTGCCCACTCTAGTCTCGCACTCCTGGGCTCCAGCAATCCACCCTCCTTGGCCTCCCAAAGTGCTGGTATTACAGGTGTGAGCCACTGTGTCCGGCCTATCTCACACTTTTTTAGACGACTTTTTAAAAATTTCCTTTTTAACACTAAATCAGTGAAACTTACACATGAAGACAAACTGCTAGAGAAATTTAAGACCTTTAGGTTGTAAAAGTGAAATGTCATATTATAAAACACTGCTGAGCAAAAGATTCTTGTGTTATTTGGTTATTGGTCATTACAAATTTGAGTCAGGGCACAAAACTTTTTGTGCTATGATATTCAGAACAGAACACAGATGCTTGAAAGGATTAACACAGCACAAAACAATGTCTATTACTACCTACTGAAAAATAAGCCACGATCTCTACCACAAACAAGTGACTTTTTGAAAGTTAAAAACTTAATGCCTACTGAGAATTAAATTTACTAATTGAGAACGATTAGATTCGATGGCTGAAAACTTCAGTATGTGTTATATTTATAATAAATCCTTCAGTCATCCGACTCCAGTAATTTTCCACTCACTCTTCTCCCCCCTCAATTCCTGCACACACTCAGATTAAATATTTCTGAGAACCTTGCTACTTACAGAGTGGGACCAGCAGCAGCAGCAGCAGCAGCAGCAGCAGTAGCAGCAGCATCTTCTTGCTAGAAGTGCAAAACCTCAGGTCCTACTAAATCAATCTGCTTCAATAAAAACTCTCGTGACTCGTGTGCACATTAATGTTTGAGATCTCCAGATCTCCTTTTTGAAACTATTTCTCCCTCTACAGGGGTCCCCAAAACCCGGGCTCCAGACTGGTACAGGTCTGTGGCCTGTTAATAACCAAGCCGCACTGCAGGAGGTGAGCATTGAGCAAGAGAACAGCGGTTCCATTCGATTCTCAAAGGGGCACAAAGGGGCAGAAGCCCTACTGTGAACTGCGCATGCGAGGGATCTAAGTTGCAGGCTGTGTGCTCCTTGTAAGACTCTAATGCCTACTGATCTGAGGTGCAACAGTTTCATCCCGAAAACATCCTCCCCTCAACCCCCCACCTTCCGTGGAAAAAAATCACCAGTCCCTGGTGCCAAAAGGTTGGGGTCTTACTATGTTGCCCAGGCTGGAGTGCAGTTGCTATTCACAGGCTGGATGACTGCGCACCTCCGATGAAAGCGGCTCAAAGCCAAGGCGTTTTTGCCTAATAACCCCTTGAAAGTAACTTAAAAGAGGGTCAATTATGTATGCTTTTATGTACATAGTCTGTCCAACTGCTTCTACCTGGACAAGCATATTAAAATTGTTACCTGGCAGAATATTATTTGCCTGAGCTAAACCCGGAGATCTTTTAAACGCTTGCAGACTCACAGAGCCTGGCACTGCGGACTTTGCTGCTGCTACCTCGTGAAAAGGAGGGGTACGAGCTCTAGGAGGCTGTCGGCCACGTCCAAACTATCAAGCCAACATCACTAGAAGCCCAACACGGCTTTTGGTCATGTACTGCCAACTCTCATCTCTAAGATTCACGAACCGCGACCGATTGTCTGTTCGGTTTCCCACAGGCGACTTCCTTTCACGCACAAAGAGGGAAGAGCAGCGGCGGCTGCGGCAGGGCGCTGGGGTTGCGAGTCCAGCCCTGGGGCCGTGCGCCCTCCCTCCGCGCCCGCCGGAGGCTCCCTCCTGGCTCCCTCCCTTTCATCCCGACGCGGGCGCAGGGAGACTCGCTTCTCCTATTCCTGGCGCGCCCGTCGCACTTTCTAACATCTCAGAAACATGGCCCCTGTCACAGACTTTCGTGATCGTGCACTTTAAAGAAAAGCCAGAATGAATGAACTTGTCCGAATGAACTTGTCAGTTTAATGTGACGTCTTCGAGGGAAAGGACCATGTCTTTGTCATCCCAGAGACCACAATACCCCACCGTCGGCTTGGCGCTCAGTGTTTCCCTAAGCATTAAAACAGGAACAACGTTCACTCTGATGGTAGTTTCTTTTGCTGTGCAGAAGCTCTTTAGTTTAATTAGATCCCATTTGTCAATTTTGCTTTTGCTGCCGTTGCTTTTGGTGTTTTAGACATGAAGTCCTTGCCCATGCCTATGTCCTGAATGGTATTACCTAGGTTTTCTTCTAGGGTTTTATGGTATTAGGTCTAACATTTAAGTCTCTAATCCATCTTGAATTAATCTTCGTATGCTTATTGCGGCACTATTCACAATAGCAAAGACTTGGAATCAACCCAAATGTCCATCTGTGACAGACTGGATTAAGAAAATGTGGCACATACACACCATGGAATACTATGCAGCCATAAAAAAGGATGAGTTTGCGTCCTTTGTAGGGACATGGATGCAGCTGGAAACCATCATTCTTAGCAAACTAT
>NW_016840946.1:0-440 GCF_001698545.2 Rhinopithecus bieti
TCTACATGGGGAACCTTGCTCTTAAATGGAACTTCTCTATATTCAGAAGTACTCCAAGCTTTTCTTCCTAAGATTTAGAAATTCATAATGTAAGATACAGCATTTCCTAATTTTAAAATTTCCCTGGTATATGTAACCATCAATAGGTGGTATCTACTGAATAGAGAGGGAAGTTTTCAAAAACTAAACACTGTCTAATTTTCTGCAAAGTTTTTATTCATGAATTAACAGTATTTCCCTTTGTCCATTATTCCCAAGGCAAATAGAAGCTTGATCATGTACTGATAGTAATAAAGCTGGATTCTCTTTAAGAGATTGATAAAAGGCAAAAGCTCATATATCATGTTTAGTTATACTGTGACTCTTAAGAGAAGCTGGGAGGCAACCCCATTAACTCACCAGAATACAAAACTCAGTCTCACAATTTCTTAGTCATAATA
>NW_016840947.1:0-1899 GCF_001698545.2 Rhinopithecus bieti
AGCCACTGTTTACTATTGACACCCAGGGTTTTTGTTTTTCTCTTTTGTTTGCTTTCGATGATAGCATGTGCTTCTGTCACAACAAACAGCATTTAAGGGAAGATGCTCTCCTCCCAACCCTGACATCTGATCCTCAGTTACACATTGACGTTATTTAGTTATTTACAATTAAAAGTGACAAACTGTATTCCAAAAAGTGATTATGTGCCTCCAGGTCTACCACATACTTTTTTTTTTTTTTTTTTTTGGAGACAGAGTTTCACTCTTGTTGCCCAGGCTGGAGTGCAATGGCGCGATCTTGGCTCACTGCAACCCCCGCCTCCCCAGTTAAAGCTATTCTCCTGCCCCAGCCTCCCAAGAAGCTGGGATTACAGGCATGCACCACCACGCCCGCTAATTTTGTACTTTTAGTAGAGATGGGGTTTCTCCATGTTGGTCAGGCTGGTCTTGAACTCCTGACCTTAGGTGATCCACCCACCTCGGCCTCCCAAAGTGCTGGGATTACAGGTGTGAGCCACTGCGCCTGGCCCTACAGACATTTTTTTAAATGTTAAATTTCATGCTCACTTCGGAACACATTTATTAAAACTGCAACGATACAGAGATTAGCATGGCTCCTGAGCAAGGATGACACGCAATATAAAATTAAAATTGAAAAAATTTTATTTAAGTTAATTCCATTTCTTAGCTAAGCTTTCATTCTTCCTCTCTCATTCAGCTCTCGGCCCTAAGGTCTCTGTGAACCTGGAGAGGAGGCAAATCTCAAATCCATTTGGCTTCCTGACAGTAGATCTGACAAAGGATTTCGTATCAAATGTAATCGAACTAATGGGCAAAATTATGATTTTTGATTAAGTTAGAATATTAGGATCTGGAGCTGCATTGTCTGATATAGTAGTATGAGTGAAAAGAGTCAAACTCTGTAAAATATTTGAAGAGATTTGTTCTGAACCAAATATGAGTGACCATGGCCCATCACACAGTCGCGGGAGATCCAGAGACCATGCACCCAAGTTGGTCGGGCTACAGCTTGGTTTCACACATTTTAGGGAGACATTACGAGACATCAATCAATACATGTAAGATGTACATTGGTTTAATCTGGAAAGGCGAGACAACTGGAATCCAGGTTTTTGAAACCTGGATTACACTTACCTGGATTGTGTCAGAGGCGTTTGAACAAGAGCAATTTCATCTTGAATAGGGACTGGGTAAAATAAGGCTGAGACCTATTGGGCTGCATTCCCAGGAGGTTAGGATACTCTAAGTCACGGCATGAGATAGGAGATCAGCACAAGACATACGTCCCAAAGACTTTGCTGATAAAACAGACTGTGGTTAAGAAGTCAGCCAAACTCCACCAAAACCAAGACGGCAATGAAAGTAACTTCGGATTGTTCTCACTGCTCATTATATGCTAATTATAATGCATTAGCATGCTAAAACGCACTCCCATCAACGCCATGACAGTTTACAAATTACGCTATATGGTCTAAAAAGGGGAGGACTCCTCAGTTCCTGGAAATGACCACCGCTTTCCCAGAAAACTCATGAATAAGCCACCTCTTGTTTGGCATATAATCAAGAAGTAATGGCCAGGTGTGGTGGCTCACGCCTGTAATCCCAGCACTTTGAGAGGCTGAGGCAGGAGGATCACTTGAGGTCAGGAGTTCAAGACCAGCTTGGCCAACATGACAAAACTCCACGTAAAAATATGAAAATTAGTTGGGTGTGGTTGTGGGCGCCTGTAATCCCAGCTACTCGGGAGGCTGAGGCAGAAGAATCACTTGAACCCAGGAGGCGAAGGCTGCAGTGAGCTGAGATCATGCCACTGCACTCCAGCCTGGGCAACAGAGCAAGACTCTGTCGCAACCCTCCGCTCCCCGCCCCCCGCCCCCC
>NW_016840948.1:0-2660 GCF_001698545.2 Rhinopithecus bieti
AGAACTTAAAGTATAATAAAATAAATAAATAAATAAATAAATAAATAAGAAGACAGCAACACTTGGTAGGCATGGGAGCCACCTTGGCTTAGGAACTTCCAACCACACAAACACCAAGATATCTTGTAACAACTCCATAGCCATAGCTTCCAGAGTTTCCATAGAGACCAGAGTCACTGCAACCACCTAGGGGAGCCCGAAAGCTGTGACTTCCTACCAAGTATTATCATTCTCCCAGCTTAGATGCAATTTACCAATCAGGGACCATTTTTACCACAAGCAGTCCTGCTTGATAATACAAATAACAGGTTGGTCTTATCGGGTTCCCAGAGACACAGAGTTCTCTGTTAACTGAAATTCAAATTCCCATACAGAAGGGGGAGAGGTTTTGTTAACCCTTTATCCATCAATAAGCAGAGATATAAAGAAAGAGAGGTAAACAAAGAGAAAGAGAAGATAGAGGCAGAAAGAGAGATTTAGAGATAGAAAAATACATATTTATACAAATACATATGTAAAATATATTTTCTCTCTATATATATGGACAGAGAAAGTGAGAGACAGGATAGAGCGACAGAGAGAAGATGAGACATATTTACCTATATTTTCAAACAGATATCTGTTTTGAAATAGATAACCTAGAAAAAATCATTTATGAGAAAGTCAAGAAAACGTGAACTCTGCGGTGAAACTGTCTCTACTAAAAATACAAAAATTAGCCGGCATGGTGATGGGCGCCTGTAGTCCCAGCTACTTGGGAGGCTGAGGCAGGAGAATGGTGTGAACCCAGGCACTCCAGCCTGGGTGACAGAGAGAGACTCCATCTCAAAGAAAAAAAAAGAAAAGTGACCTCTGGCTGGATTTGTGGTTATTTTGAAAACATATTAATTTTTTCGTCTTTAATGACATTGTGAATATATTTATTTGTAAAAATTCCTTGTCTTCTACAGATACATATAAGGTGATTACAAAATGATATGATGTATAGATTTTGCTTCAAAATAATTCAGAGGAAGAACCAATGTATATAAATGAAGTGGGAATGTAAATGAAACAAAACTGGCCATGGCCAGGTGCAGTGGCTCATGCCTGTAATCTCAGCACCTTGAGAGGCTGAGGCAGGTGAATCACCTGAAGTCAGGAGTTCAAGACCAGCCTGGCCAACATGGTGAAACCCCAGCTCTACTAAAAATACAAAATTTAGCCAGGCGTGGTGCCGGGCACCTGTAATCCCAGCTACTCGGGAGGCTGACACAGGACAATCGCTTGAACCCAGGAGGTGGAGATTGCAGTGAACCGAGATCATGCCGCTGCACTCCAGCCAAAGCAAAACTCCACCAAAAAAAAAAAAAACTGACCATGAATAAAAAATTGTTGATGATGTGTATATGTAGGGCAATTATATTCTTTTTCTCAACTTCTTTTAGGTTTGAAACTTTTTACTGAACACATGCACACGTCCCTTGATAACTGAGGCTGCCTCCCAATTATTCTCACAGTAGCCCTTCTCATTTTCACTTCATCTTCATTCTTAGCGATTCTGAATTTTTTCTTTTTTTGGCAAGTTCAAGTATGTCTTTGCAAGGACTATCTGGCATGTCTATTTTATGAGAGAGGGTTTGCAGAGTATCTACTCAGCCATATTATCAGAAACAGAAATATTTTCCAGATTCTGTTCTTGTCCTGTTTAGATGTTTTAAGTTCCAAGAACAGTCACCTTCTACCAGACACTCTGATGTAAGAAGACAAAGCATATTTTGTAAGTGGCATGATTTCTGCGCTCAAATTTAGAACAGAGACGCAGCTTTCAAGAGCCCAAAAATAACTTACTGTGACTCACCAAATTTAAAAAGACAGATATTAGTAAAAAAAGAAAACCTTAATTTACTATGTGACCTCTAAGTATCTCAGCTGAAAATTTTAAAGATAGAAAGGTAAATCAAAAGATATAGAGACTGTAATCATGCACTTAATGAAGTATTAAATCAAAATATTTTTGGCATATGTGCAAGAGTTTAATTTTATCACATTTTTTACTGGCACTATAGCTATTTGCAAGTACATACAAAACTACAGTGTTATGGTAGAAATATCAATTCAACAAGAAGAGCTAACCATCCTAATGGTTAATGCACCCAATACAGGAGCACCCAGATTCATAAAGCAAGTCCTGAGAGACCTAAAAAGAGACTTAGATTCTCACACAATAATAATGAGAGACATTAACACCCCACTGTCAACATTAGACAGATCAACGAGACAGAAGGTTAACAAGGATATCCAGGAATTGAACTCATCTCTACACCAAGCGGACCTAATAGACATCTATAGAACTCTCCACCCCAAATCAACAGAATATACATTCTTCTCAGCACCACATCACACTTATTCCAAAATTGACCACATAGTTGGAAGTAAAGCACTCCTCAGCAAATGTAAAAGAACAGAAATTATAACAAACTGTATCTCAGACCAGAGTGCAATCAAACTAGAACTCAGGATTAAGAAACTCACTCAAAACTGCTCAACTACATGGAAACTGAACAACCTGCTCCTGAATGACTACTCGGTACACAACAAAATAAAGGCAGAAATAAAGATGTTCTTTGAAACCAATAGAACAAAGCCACAATACACCAGAAACTCTGGGACACATTTAA
>NW_016840949.1:0-572 GCF_001698545.2 Rhinopithecus bieti
GTCCTCAGCGACTCCCTCTCCTGGGTCTCCTGCAACTTTTGGCAGGCCATCTCAGCCACCGCTTTGCCCTGAGCTTCCTGCTGCTGCAGCTGGTCCACGAGCTGGGTCTGCAGCAGTAACTGCCTGTGCAGGCGCCTCCTTCTCAGAGGTCAGCTGCTGATAGGTGACCACGTACTGCTGCAGGTGACCCAGGTACTAGTCTCACTGCTGCTGCTGCAGACTCTGAGACTCTTGGCTCTTCAGCTCCATCTGCAGGAAGACCCTGGGCATGAGGGCATGTGGTGGTTGGCTTCCAGATTCTGGGCCCATTAATAGGGTAGTGAGGGCACTGTGGGACTCTGTCACCTGCCCGGGACCCTGGCCCCTTGCTCCAGGCCTAAGAGACTTCCCCCCTTGCCTAGAACCCCATGCCTCCTTCCCCAGCCTCAAATCTCATGTCCTTCTTCCCACCATTTAAACTGTAGACCACAGACTGGTGGAAAAGCAGAAGGAGCCAACCACCATCTGCTAAGCGTGCTACATGCCTAATGCTTTCCATGTGTTCTCTCATTTAATCCTCAGCACCTCCATGA
>NW_016840950.1:0-728 GCF_001698545.2 Rhinopithecus bieti
AATCTATATGAATTATATTTATATTTTATACGTATTTCTATTATATCTATTATGTCTATATTTTATACCTATATCTATTATATCTATATTTTACACCTGTATCTATTATATCTATTTTGTCTATATTTTATACCTATGTCTATTATATCTATTCTGTCTATATTTTTTACCTATATCTATTATATCTATTATGTCTATATTTTATACCTATATCTATCATATATATTATGTCTATATTTTATACCTGTATCTATTATATCTATATTTTATACCTATCTCTATTATGTCTACATTTTATACCTATATCTATTATATCTTTTATGTCTATATTTTACACCTATATCTATTATATCTTTTATGTCAGTATTTTACACCTATATCTATTATATCTATTATGTCTATATATTATACCTATATCTATGATGTCTGTATTTTATACATATATCTATTATGTCTTTATTTTATATCTATACCTATTATGTCTATATTTTATACCTATATCTATTATAACTATTATCTCTATATTGTATAACTATAACTGTTGTATCTATTCTGTCTATATTTTATACCTTTATCTATTATGTCTATATTTTATACCTATATCTATTATATCCATTATGTCTACATTTTTTACCTATATCTATTATGTCTATATGTTATACCTGTATCTATTATATCTATTTTGTCTATATTTCATACCTGTATATATCATATGTATTATATCTATG
>NW_016840951.1:0-451 GCF_001698545.2 Rhinopithecus bieti
GTATTGGGGCTCCTGTCTTCAGAGACAACAGAAACCTCTTCTTAGACAAGAATCACAAATTATAATCCTCAAAATGATAAACTTAGTTTAACAATCCAGAGGTTCAAACAAAGCCAAAGTAGGCCCACAAGGCCGTTTGTGCCATTCACTAAGACACACGACTCTGTAATAACCCTCACCACAGCCCCTCAGGGTGGGTCCCAGAGGCGGCTGAGGCTTGTGGCTACGGACACTAACGAAACCAAAATCAGTACGCAGGTGCAGTCAAGTCATATGACTTCTCCACTAGCATATGCACAAATGTTCATCGGCAAATCTGATCTTTGCTTTACCTCCCTCCCATGACCTAAAAAGGAGTCCACCACACACACACACACACACACACACACACACACACACACACCACTTCAAAAACATAATTAGTACTTGCATTCAATTCTGGACATTCGGA
>NW_016840952.1:0-570 GCF_001698545.2 Rhinopithecus bieti
CCTGAAAAGGACATAAACTCATCTTTTTTTATGACTGCATAGTATTCCATGGTATGTATGTGCCATATTTTCTTTATCCAGTCTATCATTGATGGGCACTTGAGTTGGTTCCAAGTCTTTGCTATTGTAAATAGTGCTGCAATAAATGTACATGTGCATGTGTTTTTATAGTAGCATGATTTGTAATCCTTTGGGTATATACCCAGTAATGGGATTGCTGGATCAAGTGGTATTTCTGGTTCTAGATCCTTGAGGAATCGCCACACTGTCTTCCACAATGGTTGAACTAATTTACACTCCCACCAACAGTGTAAAAGTGTCCCTATTTCTCCACATCCTCTCTAGCATCTGTTGTTTCCTGACCATCATTCTCAGCAAACTAACACAGGAACAGAAAACCAAACACCATATGTTCTCACTCATAAGTGGGAGTTGAACAATGAGAACACATGGACACAGGGAGGGGAACATCACACACTGAGGCCCGTCAGTGGGAGGCTAAGGGAGGGATAGCATTGAGAAAATACCTAATGTAGATGATGGGTTGATGGGTGCAGCAAACCACCACGA
>NW_016840953.1:0-1830 GCF_001698545.2 Rhinopithecus bieti
GTCAAGGGCGGGGCCAAGGGACGGTAACTGAATCTTGGGGGCAGTTTTTCCCCCATACTGTTCTCACGGTAGTAAGTCTCACAAGATCGGATGGTTTAATAAACGGGAGTTCCCTCGCACAAGCTCTCTTGCCTACTGCCATGTAAGACCTAACTTTGCTCATCATTTGTCTTCCACAATGAGAGTGAGGCCTCCCCAGCCACGTGGAACTGTGAGTCAATTAAACCTCTTTCCTTTATAAATTACCCAGTCTTCATTAGCATGTCTTCATTAGTATGTCTTCATTAGTAGCTTAAGAACAGTATGAGTTCAATTTCACACAGTTGAGGACAGCGGGTTTGATTTAAAAAAAAAAAAAGGCTGAAACACTTGAAACACTTTGATAATTGTGTAATAGCCTCTCCTTGGATAATGCAAATGGTTACTATGTTAATAGTAGGGGTCATTTGTTGCATATACTATCTAAATGTTGGGATTTCCCTTTTAAGACAAAAAGACTAGACTTCTGAGTTGAGAGCTCATGTGTACTGAAACCTGGATAGCAGGGGAGACTGCAGGTGCAGGCTTTGAGCCAGCCTAAACTCAAGCTGCTGGAGAGAAATGGCCCTGGGGAAACCAACCACGGATTCACACAGTAAGGAATACGTTGGTTTTGGGAATACACCGGTTTTAGTGACTTACACCGCTGAGCAAGCACTTACACACCAATCTCCAGAAGTCAGAAGAAAATAAGGGGATATATAATAAAAGTTCTGTGACACTGGACGCCTCCTAAGGTACCTGTGGTACCTTCACCTGGATCAGACAGTATCATCACTTGGACACTGTCACTTGACCAACATGCCTTCAGCCTCCCAGAGACTTACGTATCACTACTGCACAGGCATCCCCTCCCTTCCACCTCCCCATCAGCCTAGACCAATTCCTGGTCCTGATCTGGCTGGCCTGCCCTGCCTGGAGGTTACCTAGGACCCAAGCCTCAAAGGGAAAAACAAAAAAGGCAGACTTTAAACATCCAGCTTTCTGTTCTTCTCTCTCCCTATGTATTTCTAGAGAATTAATATTTCTTGTCACTCAACACTACAATTCACAGGGGAGTTATTTTAAAAGGGAGAAGACACAAGAGTGGCACTGAAACATGGATCCAAGACAAAAGAAACACCAAGCTGGGCGGTGGCTCACACTTGTAATCCCAGCATTTGGGAGGCTGAGGTGGGCAGATCACCCCAGGTCAGGAGTTTGAGACCAGCCTGGCCAACGTGGTGAAACCCTGTCTCTACTAAAAATACAAAAATTAGCTGGGTGTTGTGGTGGGTGCCTGTAATCCCAGCTACTTGGGAGGCTGAGGCAGGAGAATCGCTTGAATCCAGGAGGAGGAGGTTGCAGCGAGCCGAGATCGCACCACTTCACTCCAGCTTGGGCGAAAGAGCAAAACTCCGTCTCAAAAAAAAAAAAAAAAAAAAAAGAAACACCAGTAATGTGAAGCTCGACATGCAGGGGATTGCTCTATTTTCAGCGTTAATGATGAATTTATAAGAAGCACAGATGGCTAGCTCCACTCCCTCCTGAAATGCAACTAAAATGAGAGTTAAGGAGAAAACAAGGCATAAATCCACAAAGAGAACAGCAGCAGACAAAAGCAGATGAGACACAACATTTTGAAGGTTCTAAGACAAACAGACAAGTGGCAACTAACATAAAATATGGCCACTTCTACTCTGTCATGTGGTAACAGAAGCCAAAACACAGCAAGCCAACTCCTGCCACATAAAAATAGATTCAGAAATTGGAGGTAAGAGAATTCTAAAGGTGGGGGAGAAATCAGAAGAA
>NW_016840954.1:0-726 GCF_001698545.2 Rhinopithecus bieti
ACTGTTTGGTTTTCTATTCCTGTTTCAGTTTGCTAAGGATGATGGCTTCTAGCTTCATCCATGTCCCTGAAAAGGACATGATCTCGTTCCTTTTATGGCTGCATAGTATTCCATGATACATATGTTCTACATTTTGTTCATCCAGTCTATCATTGATGGGAATTTGGACTAGTTCCACGACTTTGCTATTGTGAATAGTGCTGCAATAAACATATGTGTGCATATGTCTTTATAGTATAATAATTTATACCCTTTTGGTTATATATCCAGTAACGGGATTGCTGGGTCAAATGGTATTTCTGGTTTTAGATCCTTGAGGAATTGTCATACTGTCTTCTATAATAGTTGAACTAATTTATATGCCCACCTACAGTGTAAAAGCATTCCTATTTCTCCACAGCCTGGTCACCTTCTACTGTTTCTTTATTTCTTAATAATCGCCATCCTGACTGGTGTGAGATGGTATCTCGTAGTAGTTTTGATTTGCATTTCTCAAATAATCAGCAATGTTGAGCTTTTTTTTTATGTTTGTTGGCCATGTAAATGTCTTCTTTGGAGAAGTGTCTGTTCATGTCCTTTGCCCATTTTTTTATTGGGTTGTTTGTTTTCTTCTTGTAAATGTGTTTAATTTCCTTGTAAATTCTGGATATTAGACCTTTGTCAGATGGATAGATTGCAAAACTTTTATCCCATTCTGTCATTTGCCTACTCACGCTGATGATAGTT
>NW_016840955.1:0-3990 GCF_001698545.2 Rhinopithecus bieti
GCAAAAGTGAACTGCTCAGAAACCCTGCAAAGTTCACTCAAGCATCTTGTCTTTTGCACTTGCTGCTCTTCCTGCCAAACAGGCAATCTCCTTAGATGTTCCTTCTGGCAAACACACAAACTCGTCGCATGTTCCTTCTGCCAAACATTATTCTTCTGCTTCTTACCTAGAAAAATTCTTCTCACTCTGCATGTTTACCTTAAATCACACCTGCTTTTTTCCCAAAACTTTTATTCCTCATCACATATGTCTGGCACATAATCAATATATAATAAATTATAATTATAAGCTTCCAGTGGGCATCTAGCACACAGTAAGCACTGAATGAAGTAGTAAAATAATAAAAATGACAATGATAACCACAAGCTCCTGTCTGTATTTTTAATTGTTTGTGTTGTGTACATTAGCAAAAATGGTTAGTATCTAAAAGACATTTGATAGTTATTTGTTAAGTGGACAAGTGAAAACATAAATAGAAATGTTTTCTTTGAAAACTCTGTTGAAAAAGCACAGAAATGGAGACAGCTCTATTACAAGCACCTTAAAGATCAAAGCTACGTCTGTTCCATCTTTGTCTCCTGCAATTTATAAAACCTACCTTACAGAAGCGCTTCCATAAGCAGACAGCTAAAGGTGTCCTCATACAGTTTGGATTATGCAATGTATCAGGTGTCCACAACCCAGTAGCATACTAGCGTTTTTGTTATTGTGAAACATTTTTCTACTTTTATTAGAATCTGCTGAGCCTAGAGTTGGGCAATTTGTATATTTATTTTGACAATCTTTTGGCAAATGGTAGCAGAGCATCTTGTTCTAACAAAATTACTGTTATCATGACAATTAACCAGCAGGTAGAAGAACACACCTTGTTCCAACAAAGTAAATGTGTCTCTTTCCAACTTCAAATGAGGAGGAATGAAATCAGTAATAGTGAGACCTTGTGGGGACAAGCATATGTAACACGACTTGTGCTTCAGCATTCTTGTGATCAAAAATTCCTTACTTTCACTTTTTTATCTATGGTAGGACCACCCAGAGCAGGGGTCCACAACTCCCAGGCCACAGACTGGGACCAGTCCATGGACTATTATGAACCACACCACACAGGAGGAGGTGAGCAGTAGGCAAGCCAGGGAAGCTTCACCTGTGTTTACAGCCACATCCCAAGGCTCATATTACCGCCTGAACTCTGCCTCCAGTCACACCAGTCAGAGAATTTGATACTCATTGGAGCAGGAACCCTGTTGTGAACTGCCCATCTGAGGGATCTACGTTGTGTGTGTGTGCTTCGTATGAGAATCTAATGCCTGATGATCTGTCACTGTCTCACTTTGCCCCCAGATGAGACCGTCTAGTTGCAGAAAAATAAGCTCAGAGCTTCCACGGATTCTACATGATGGTAAGTTGTATAATTATTTCATTATATATTACAACATAATAATAATATAAATAAAGTAGCACAATAAATGTAACATGATTGAATAATTCTGAAACCACTCCCACCTTCCCTCAGCCCATGGAAAGATTGTCTTCCACAAAACCAGTCCCTGGTGCCAAAAAGGTTGGGGACAACTGACCTAAAGTAATTCACTATCACAAGTCTTACCTGGATTGCTGTTTTCAGAAGAGATTTTTAGCATTCGTTTTTCTTTGTAGTCAGAAAATAATTGGCAAATTCTATGTATAAAATGCAATAAACCAAATTACTATTTTAATACTGACATAAAAAATACTTACCAAATGTAAAATTCTTAGAGTATTTCTAATATCATAATATCAGAACTTAACAGTATTACCCCATTCACTTATGAGTACATTCTACAAACTTCTCTTTAAGCTTCTAATTAAAGAAGAAAACAATGTAAGGTGAAATACTCACAAATCAAGGGCATTGTGACCCGGTAAATTAGCTTACATTATCATGACATAATAGAAAGTGTCCCAGCTCTGCATAAGTCCTAGCTCCATAATGAACAGCTATTTGTTTTTGGACAAGTTGCTTCTCTTAGGCTCAATGCCTTCTTCAACAAAGTGAGGACTTTGCTGCCTTATTTCATATTGCACCAGGTTGTTATAAAGATTTAACAAGATATTTTTTAAATGCTCAGAGAAATAGTAAAGCAATGGAATAATCTGTTCCTAAACTTTATGACTAAAATTATCTTGGAATCCCAAATAAAACCCAATGTGTATTTTGTTCGTAGGTTCTAATATGCAAATGTAGTTTTCAGAAAATGTTATTAAGTGTTAATTTTGCTTTTCAGTTGTCCTACTCCTTATGGCTTATAATTCAGGGCATCTCAACTATGTCATAGTTTGTAACTAAATTTATTCATAAATGTCTCATTAAAGTAGCTAATGTGACCATCCACTATTATGGAGTTGACCAATCACACCAAGGGTAGAAAAACCAATGGATGTTAAGACCTGGCTTGGACCAATGATCCCTCTCTAGAGACTCCAACTCTGAGCCAGATGTTTGTTAGGATAATGCTTTATATTGATGTTCAATGCCAGCTGGCAGGGGAGACCAAAACTCTACTTTTATTTTTTTTAGTTTCCATGAAGAAGTTGCAAGTTGACATTTTCTAATTTTCGACATACATGCTAACAATATAATTTTGCACCAAACATGTTATTTGGCTCTAAGTCATCTCATAGACCATCTTACATGACAATTTTTGCAGTGCAAATCACAATTTCAGTATTTTGGTGGCACCCATCTTTTGCTTTGCTTCACAGTGTTTCCTTACAGCTAGTCAGCAAATAGTCAAATGACCTTCCAGTGACAGCACAGAATATGGAATGCTTCAAAAATCTGTGCTGCCTCCTTATGCAGAAGCCACACTAATTTTCTCTGTATTGTTCTGATTTTAGGATATGTGCCGCTGAAGCAAGCACAAAGCCCTACTTTTACACATGATTAGTGATGAGTCATGGACGAGGCTTGGCTCTGTTAAGTCCAACTAACCTACTTGAGATTCTGAGAATTCTCTTCAATGGCTTCCTGTGAGGTAGAATTTGAAAATATTTTAAAATCTTGAGCTACAGATGAAAGTAGCTTGGACGATTTTCATTATCATGTAAAACAGATCACTCAAGGGGCCAACCACAACTGGGAGCCCCTGCTCGGGGAAGGTTCATATGGGACTTTCTCCTGCCTAAGGTTCTATACAGGATATAAAGGGGCCTCACAGCACAGATCTGGTAGCAAAGAAGAAGAAACAAACACTGATCTCTTTCTCCCACGTTATTTGAACCCCTCTAACCCTTTAGAACAAGCCCACCTAATATCTGCTAGAGAAAAGACCAACAACCGCCTCAAAGGATCTCTTACCATGAAGGTCTCAGCTAATTCTTGGCTAAGATGTGGGTTCCACATTAGGTTCTGAATGTGAGGGGAAAGGTCAATCTGCTCACTTTGCAGATAAAGTCAGGATGCCCAGCAGCCAGAGCAGGGTGCTGGTGCTTTGGGAACAATGGCTGAGCATATAAGCATAGGTATGGGAACTAAAATACGTTGTAACTTCAAAGTCACCGTATGAATTGCCAGGAAGGCTTGAGGGATCTGAATCAGTAAGGGCATCTTGGTGTCAAAGGTCAACCATTACGAGGCAGCAGGACCAGTTTGAGTGGCAACAATGTAGCAACAGAAACAATGGAAACAACATAATGACTGGAATGTCCTTTTTTTCCTCCTCCTTCTGACTTGATAAAAGGGACTGTCTTCCTTGGATTCAGTGAACCCCTTTGGTTCTTGAAAAATTCATGGAGTATGTAGGAGACAGTCCCCAGAAGACAGTACAAGACTTTCTGCTAAACTGGACATTTCAAGACCTAAATAACTAATCAGAAGAATCAAAGATGTGACACCATTTTTTATCCCCTGCATAGGTGTTATACTTGGATGAAATGAACAATGTTGGGATCTCTAAGGATCAAGGTCTTAAAAGTCCTGAGATAAAGAATCCTCCACCCACTGGTACTTCT
>NW_016840956.1:0-726 GCF_001698545.2 Rhinopithecus bieti
AATTCTATACTTCTTAGGGCAATGAAGCTTATGTTGACAAAGGAAATATCGTCAGATGAAAACTAAAGAAGCTTTCTTAGAAACTTCTTGGTGATGGGTGAATTCATCTCACGAAGTTACACTTATGTTTCGTGGAGCAGTCCATTAACACTGTCTTTGAGGAAACTGAGAAGGGCTTCTTTGGATCCTATTGAGGCCTACGATGATAAGGAAATATCATCATTTCAAAACGTGAAAGAGGCTTTCTGAGAATCTTCTTTCTGGTCTGTGAATTCATAACTCAGAGTTACACCTTAGACCTCAGGAAGCAGTTTGCTAACCCTCTTTTCGTGGAATCTGCAAAGTGATATTTGGGAGCCCCTAGGGGCCCAAGGAGTAAAAGGAAATATCCTCACATAATAACTAGAGAGAAGCTTTCTGAGAGATTGCTTTCTGATGTGTGACTTCATCACACAGAGTTCCACCCTTCCCTTCTTGGAACAGTTTGCTAACACTGTTGTTGTGTATTCAGCAATGTGATATTTGGGAGCTCATTGAGGGCTATGGTGAAAAAGGAAATATCCTCAGATCAAAACCGCAAGGAAGCCTTCAGATAATCTGCATTGCCGTGTGTGAATGCAACTCACAGAGTTACACGTTTCCCTTCAGTGATCAGTTTGCTAACACATTTTTCTGGATATCTGCAATGGGATACTTCTTAGTGCAAGGAAGCTTACGGTGACAAAG
>NW_016840957.1:0-726 GCF_001698545.2 Rhinopithecus bieti
TATATGATAGATTATGTTTGATTTGCATACGTTGAAGCAGCCTTACATCCCAGTGATGAAGCCAATTTGATCGTGGTGCATAAGCTTTTTGATGTGCTGCTGGATTCAGTTTGCCAGTATTTTATTGAGGATTTTGCATCGATGTTCATCAGGGATATTGGTCTAAAATTCTCTTTTTTTGTTGTGTCTCTGCCAGGCTTTGGTATCAGGTGATGTTGGCCTCATAAAATGAGTTAGGGAGGATTCCCTCTTTTTCTATTGATTGGAATAGTTTCAGAAGGAATGGTACCAGCTCCTCCTTGTACCTTGGTAGAATTCGGCTGTGAATCCGTCTGGTCCTGGACTTTTTTTTTTTGGTTGGTAGGCTATAAATTATTGCCTCAATTTCAGAACCTGTTATTGGCCTATTCAGGGATTCAACTTCTTCCTGGTTTAGTCTTGGGAGGGTGTATGTGTCCAGGAATTTATCCATTTCTTCTAGATTTTCTCACTTATTTGTGTAGAGTTGTTTATAGTATTCTCTGATGGTAGTTTGTATATCTGTGGGATTGGTGATGATATCCCCTTTATCATTTTTTATTGTGACTCTTTCATTCTTCTCTCTTTTCTCCTTTATTAGTCTTGCTAGCGGTCTATCAATTTTGTTGATCTTTTTAGAAAAACCAGCTTCTGGATTCACTGATTTTTTTGAAGGGTTTTTTTTTTTGTCTCTATCTCCTTCAGTTC
>NW_016840958.1:0-489 GCF_001698545.2 Rhinopithecus bieti
GGTGCTCTAAACAGTATATACATGCTTGCTACTGTACAGACATGAAACACTGGGAAAGGGATCATGAGAGAAAACTCTAGGTCATTCTGGTTTCCAGACTTCTGTTCCTGCCCACCCCTGGGTCCAGCACTCCCTTTCCCATTCCCCTATCCAGATCCTCTGTTCCAAGCACAGCCACTTACAGCAGCTCAAGCCTGCAGCACCCACGGAGAAGCACTCTTCCCCTACTGCTGGGCTGTCATGTCCCCTTTCTTTTCTTTCTGGAAAACAGTTTTCTCTGCCTGTGACTCCTCATGTTTCACTCTCTCTAAAGCACACGGAAGCCCGGTTCCCTCCTCTGCTTTATCAAACCTGTTGCTGTGAGTTCCACCAGTGACCCTGCATGACAAATTCGGAGGTTTGCTCCCTTTTGCATAGCGTAAAATGTTTACCTCGTGACATACTTGATAAATACAACTTTATAATTGTTAAGCTATCTATATATTCTAT
>NW_016840959.1:0-976 GCF_001698545.2 Rhinopithecus bieti
TCTTCCTGTCAAATGTGTGCCATTTCACCTGGCATCCTCCCTCTGTGGGCCACTGTAAATTCACTAGCACTCCTGTCATTATTGACCAAATTACTCAATGTCCTCTAGGTGCCCATTTTTCTATTTTGGGCAGTGATATGTGGGAAAGCAGTCAAGTTCTTTGATGTACAGATATACACATTTCAGTTCAGTTTTGTCATTTGTTGAGGCCAAGGCAGTGGTTCCATTTGACCATTCATGAGAAGTCTTTGAAATTTTCCAGATACCTGAGTTTTTCAGCTCGGTAAAGTGAAAAATGGCATTGAAGGATCTAAACCTTCATGTAGGGTAAAATCACATGCTTTGTGTGAATTAGTCTGTTGGATTGAAACTTATAAACACAGAGGTCATGGATTTGGATAGAAAACCCTGAAAAATAAACACTATAAAATAATGATGTTACGTGCCCAAGAATCCTTTTGTTTTGTCAAAAGAAAGAAAAATGCTTATGGTAAGATTTGACATAATGAAATACATGATGCTTAAAGTCATTATTAATTTTATGAATAGTTTTCTTTTTTTTTTTTTTGAGACGGAGTCTCACTCTGTTGCTCAGGCTGGAGTGCAGTGGCACTATCTCAGTTCACTGCAAGCTCCCTCTCCCCGGTTCACACCATTCTCCTGCCTCAGCCTCCCAAGTAGCTGGGACTACAGGCACCCACCACCACCCCCAGCTAGTTTTTTGTAATTTGTTTTAGTAGAGACAGGGTTTCACCATGTTAGCCAGGATGGTCTCGATCTTCTGACCTCGTGATCCGCCCACCTCAGCCTCCCAAAGTGCTGGGATTACAGGCTTGAGCCACCGCGCCCGGCCTTGTGAATAGTTTTCTAAAATTGAGACCATATACCATATTTTAGATAAAATGTCTCATGATTAAATTTTTAAATTCCTTCCAAGTGAAAATATTCTCAATTAGCACACATTCATTGAGAATTC
>NW_016840960.1:0-2007 GCF_001698545.2 Rhinopithecus bieti
CTTTATAAAACAGATTTAAGACAACATTTTATTTTATTTCATAAATTCAGGGTTTAGTCTTTCATGAAATAGTTACTTAGGAAATAATTCTCCAAAACTTCAACAAACCACCTGGGGAGACACCTGATGTGATTCACTCACAAATTCATCCACCCAACAGAAATGAACAAAACCACCAGAAACACAACTTTAAAATACAGTAGAAACGTATAAGGTGACACGGTATGTTGTTCTCCACTTCCTAACAGTGAAGCAGTAAATGTAATGAAAAGAAAATTTAGTTTTCCTGCACTTAGCTACTCTGACTCTAAGGATAGCAACAGGCAGGGCCCAGGTAAGGTCGTGGTGACCCTGTCTGAGAAGCCAGAGCCCACAGGTATGGGTCCAGACATCCCAGAGCAAGGTTAAGAAAACAAATTCCTTTCCCATCACCCCTTCCCCTCAGCATTTACTCATACCTATTTTTATAAATGCGTATATTTTTCAAGTTCCTGTTTTCCTTCAAAGCAGCTGCAAGGTCACAGGCTATGCTGAGGTTGCAAAACTGTCACTATATGATTAATTGCCTTTATTCTGCTTCTGGAAGCTTGCCTATATAAGCCAAGCCCTCCCTTTTTTCAGGGCTCAGGTTTTGGATGCAAATCTGCTGAGCTGATGTGCACCTAAATGAAATCCTCCTGTTTCACCCGCAGGGTCTCTCCTGCCTCCTGTTTTTTGCAGCAATAGTACCTTATAAATGATTTCCAAAATTACTACTGACTGACACCTTTATTAGTATACAATGTCTTCCTAACATCTAAAATGTTTCCCGCCAGGATTCTGACAAATTTTTTTTTTTCTTTTTTTCTTTTTTTTTTTTTTTTAGCTTGGGTCTTACTCTGTCACCAGGCTGGAGTGCAGTGGTGCATTCTCAGCTCACTGCAACCTCCGACTCCCTGGTACAAGTGATTCTCCTGTCAAGCCGGGATTACAGGCACGCACCACCATACCCAGCTAATTTTCGTATTTGTAGTAGAGATGGGGTTTCACCATTGGCCAGGATGGTCCTGATCTTCTGACCTTGTGATCTACCCGCTCCAGCCTCCCAAAATGCTGGGATTACAGGCATGAGCCACCACACTCAGCCTTATTTTCATCTCTTAAAACAATGCTATGTGAAGTCTTCCTTGATTCTGCATGTCTTTCCCCAAATAAACAGGTACCTCCCTCCCTGAGGCTGCCTTAGTACTTCAGCGATTTTTCTACTGCATCTTTACCACCTGAACTGTGCATTATTCCTCCACGTGTCTGTCCCCTCTGCTCCAAGACTGCAGAGGATAGTCCTGCACATCGTCTTACTCACATTTCACTCAGAAATTTCTTACTGAGTCCTGCTACATACACGCTAGGCATTAGGGTTTAAAAAGAATGAAAATAAGGCATGTCAGGGATGGCTTTTCTAGAACACATGCCTAAGCAGAGACTGAAATATTGAGGCTAGCCAGATTAAAAGGGTAGATGCAGGAAAGGGTGACAGTATGCCATGCAGCAACAAGAGCAGGAGCGAGGCCTGAAAGAGGGAAAGAATTTGCCTGCAATAGAAGGATGAGTGAGCAGGGCATTACCAGCAGCTCAGTAATGCCAGAGAAAGGGCACACAGGGAAAAGGGCTAAAGACGGAGAGTGGGGCAGAAGGCAGATTATGAAAGCCTCACATCCAGGTTAAATACTAGTGTACAACCTGCAAAGCTGGAAATCATCTGACATTTCTCTCTGTGCCCCAAACCTTTCTCATTCAATTATCACTCAATCATACTGACTTTACCTCTTTTCTGCCTCTGCTTTATATTCCCACTACCACTGTGAACATAAACATTCACAAAATGGTTTTTATTTAAAAGAAAATGCCAACTATTAATGCGTTTTTTACATGAAAAAAATTAAGCAAAACAAATGAAAAAAGCATAACACCAAAAAAAGGCCAACATATTAAAATGAGTAACTGAGATTCTGAACTTTATTTCACCAT
>NW_016840961.1:0-727 GCF_001698545.2 Rhinopithecus bieti
GGCGTCCTTCCATTTTGGATCTGGGGATATTTCCTATTTCACCATAGCCCTCCACGAGCTCCCAAATATCATTTTCCAGAATCCACGATAACAGTGTTAGCATACTATTCCAAGAATGGAAGGGTGGATCTCTGTGTGATGAAGTCACACATCCCAAAGCAATCTCTCAGAAAGCTTCCTCTAGTTCTTATCTGAGGATATTTCCTTTTTCATCTTGGGACCCTAAGGTCTCGCAAATATCACTTTGCAGATTCCACGAAAAGAGTGTTAGCAAACTGCTTCCTGAGGACTAAGCTGTAACTCTGTGAGATGAATTCACAGATCACAAAGAAGTTTCCCAGAAAGCTTCTTTCACATTTTGAACTGATGATATTTCCTTTATCAGCGTAGGCCTCAATGCGATCCGAAGAATCCCTTCTCAGGTTCCTCAAAGACAGTGTTAATGGACTGCTCCATGAAAATTAAGTGTAACTCTGTGAGAAGAATTCACACATCACCAAGAAGTTTCTAAGAAAGCTTCTTACTAGTTTTCATATGTGGATATATTCTTTGTCACCGTAAGCTTCATTGCGCTAAGAAGTGTCCCACTGCAGATTTAAGGAAAACTGTGTTAACAACCTGATCACTGAATTGAAACGTGTAACTCTGTGAGTTGCATTCACACATCGCATTGAAGTTTCTCAGAAGGCTTCTTTCCAGTTTTGATCCGGGGATATTTCTTTTTTCA
>NW_016840962.1:0-450 GCF_001698545.2 Rhinopithecus bieti
AGGTATAAAATATAGACATAATAGATATAATAGATATAGGTATAAAATATAGACATAATAGATATAATAGATATAGGTATGAAATATAGACATAATAGATATAGGTATAAAATATAGACATAATAGATATAGGTGTAAAATATAGACATATTAGATATAATAATTATAGGTATAAAATATGGACATAAGAGATATAATATAGGTATAAAATATGGACATAACGGATATAATAAATATAGTTATATGATATAGACATAATAGATATAATAGATATACGTATAAAATATAGACATATTACATTTAATAGATATAGGTATAAAACATTGATATAATAGATATAATAGATATAGGTATAACATACAGACATAGTAGATATAATAGACATTGGTATAAAATATTGACATAATAGATATAATAGATATAGATATAAAATATAGACATAAGAGATAT
>NW_016840963.1:0-4192 GCF_001698545.2 Rhinopithecus bieti
AGTATTCCATGGTGTATATGTGCCACGTTTTCTTAATCCAGTCTGTCATTGATGGACATTTGGGTTGGTTCCAAGTCTTTACTATTGTGAATAGTGCCGCAATAAATACGTGTGCATGTGTCTTTATAGCAGCATGATTTATAATCCTTTGGGTATATATCCAGTAATGGGATGGCTGGGTCAAATGGTATTTCTAGTTCTAGATCCTTGAGGAATCGCCACACTGTCTTCCACAATGGTTGAACTAGTTTACAGTCCCACCAACAGTGTAAAAGTGTTCCTGTTTCTCCACATCCTCTCCAGCACTGAAAAGAAATTTATAATTGACACATAATATTGTACATATTTATGGGATATAATGTGATGTTTCAGTGCATGTATACGTAGTATAATGGTCAAATCGGAGTAATTACCATGTCCATCACTTTAAGCATTTGTCATTTCTTTGTGGGGACAACATTCAAAATCTTCTCTTCAAGTTTTCTTGAAATATATACTACGTTGTTATTTGCTGTAGTCACCCTACTGTGTAATGGAACCCGGAACTTATTCTTCCAGTCTAACTGTAACTGTGTACCTGCTGACCAACCTTTCCTGTCCCCTGCTTCCCATGCTGGCATATTATTTAAATCCACAGACACATATTGAATAGCTGGGGTACAAGACAAATCCAAAATCTGTGCCCTGGAAGAACTCATAGTCTCAGGGGGCAGATGGGTCTGTTCCTAGGGCCACTGTGAGGCTGGAGCAGGCTGGATGTGGGCTGTCTGTGGGAGTGGGGTTCAGGTAGGATGGTATGGAGCCTCTGAGACCAGGATACAAGTTACCTGAGGCAGTCAGTGAGTGCCTTGTGGAAATAGAAAAGTGACCATTTCAGAAAAAAAAGATGAAGAAGTCCAAGAATTTAATTATTCATTCAATCAATTAACAAATATTTATTGAACACCTATTATGTGCAAGTACTATTCCAGGTGCTCAGAACAAAGCCCATTGCATATGGAACTTGAGTTCTGCTAGGGGAGACAAATAGGCAGGCCTATGAATATTTAATATGTTCTCAGGTAATGAAAGCACTATGAAGAAAAATAAAGCAGAGAAAGGAAACTTGGGAATAAGGAACCTGCTGCTTTCTGTGGGCTATTCAGGTGGACTTTCGGAGAATGTGATGTTCCAGCACAGACAAGACACAGAATCAGGTGGGGTAGAGCCCCCGGGTGGGAAGCACTTTGCAAGCTGGGACAGCTGCAGGAAGACCAGACTGCTGGTGTTGAATGAACGAGGGAAAAAGTGGTAGGAAGCAAAACTGGAGAAGTTGCTGAGGACCCAATTCCGTGGGGTGTTACAGGGTTTTTATTCTGAGCAATTTGTGGGGAGCCATTTGAAGGTTTTAAGTAGGGAGTAACATGATTTGAGGTGTGCCTTGAAAAGATCATGCTGGGTAGATACCTAATTTGGGGGAACGGGAGAGGAAAGGGGCAGGGAAGCGCAGGCATACAAGTTTAAAAGCTAATAGAGAAATCTACATGCGAGATCATGGTAGCTTGGACTAGAATTGGTAACGGTGAGAAGTGTTCACATTTGGGATATTTTGAAGAGCTGTTGGGATTTTGGAGTGGATTGTATCTAAGATGTGAGAGAAAAAGAAGTCAAGAACAATTTCAAGATTTGGTGCCATTTTGTTGAGGTAGGGCTGGGCAGGGGAAGAATAAGGTTGTAGGAGAAAATCAAGGTTGATTTTAAATGTATTGAGACTGGGCCGGGTGCAGTGGCTAACGCCTGTAATCTCAGCACTTTGGGAGGCCAAGTGGGTGGGGGGGTGGGGGGTCACCTGAGGTCAGGAGTTTGAGACCAGCCAGGCCAACATTGTGAAACTCCATCTCTATTAAAAATACAAAAATTAGTTGGGTGTGGTGTCGGGTGCCTGTAATCCCAGCTACTGGAGAGGCTGAAGCAGGAGAGTCACCTGATCCTGGGAGGTAGAGATTGCAGTGAGCTGAGATGGCGCCATCGCACTCCCGCCTGGGCGATGAGAGTGAGACTCCATCTAAAAAAAAAAATAAATGTTTTGAGTCTGAAATGCCTAGTGGAAGTATAGCTGGAGTTCAAGAGGCAGCCCATGACTACAGATCTGAATTTGCAGCGCCCTCAGGATACAGATGGTATTTGACGTCGTGAAAGTGGAGGGGCACATCCTGGAGGGAGGTGGAAAGAAGGTCAGTGGTGTGCAGCCTGAGCTGTGGCGTCAGGAATCTCAGCTGCCGAGAAGTGGAAGTTATGAGGACTGTGGGATTTGGTTCAGTGGGGTCACTGGTGACCTGGAAGAAGGCAATTGTGATAGAATATTGGGAAAAGAAGCTTAACTGGGGTGAGTTGAGGAGAGAGGGCAGGGCAAGAAAGTTGAGACATCAAGTACAGGCAGTGCTTTCGGGGGGTCCTACTGAAAGGTGAAAGAAACAGGGACGTTGCTGGAGAAGGGTGGGAAGTCAACTGAGCATGTTTTAAAGGCACCGTCTATCAGAGCACATTTGTGTGCTGAAGAGAATGACCTGGGCAAAGAGAAAGCAGCTGACTGGGCACGGCGGCTCACACCTGTAATCCCAGCAGTTTCCAAGGCCAAGGTGGGAGGATTGCTTGAACCCAGGAGTTCAAGATCAGCTTGGAAAACAAAGTGAGATTCCATCTTTACAAAAATTTTTAAAAATTGGCTTGGCATGGTGGTGTGTACATGTGTTCCAGGCTACTCGGGAGGCTGAGGTGTGAGGATCACTTCAGCCTGGAAGGTTGAGGCTGCAGTGAGCCAGGGACGGCCCCGCTGCTCTCCAGCCTGGGTGACAGAGCAAGACTCTGTCTTTGAATGAATGAATGAGTGAATGAATGAATGAATGAATGAATGAAGCTGATGAGAGTGGGGAGGATAGTGGGTGATTGCAGTGACCATGTTCACTGAGGTGGTGGGAGGGGTGGAGATCTAGAATAGGAGTAAAGTGGGTCTTTGATGAACACACAGGTTTACCCACTATCAAAGACGGGGAGGCACATGTGGAGGTGGCTGCAGGGAGGTTGGTAGATTTGGTGGTTCCCTTTGTGTACACACACACCCCACCCTCCCGCCGTGCCTGCAGTGCAGGGTACAAGGAGGAAATGATGAGATGTGAAGCTGGAAAGGTGGGTGGGGAATGGATATCGTGGAGAGGCTCTTCCACCCACCTAAGGAGTTTGGATCTCATTCTGTGGGCAGAGGTAGCCCTGGTGGCTAGTAAGTGTGGGAGGAGCCAGATCTTCTGTGGGATGTGGAAGCAGCAGGAACTCCAGTGGGGCTGGGCTGGCCGGGAAAACCTGGGGCCCAGAGGCTGCTGCCAGGGCCAGGTGAACTCTACTTCTTTATTCCGTCAATATGTTGTTAACACGCACGTTTCTGAAATTGAATAGATTCTTATAGATGACTGAAGAAAATGAAATTAATTGAAGTAGTAATGAAGTGGAACTATGTTAGCTGCCAGGCAAGCGGCTGATTTCCTTTAATAAGTTGAATCATTAATGGGTTGGGAGATTTAGACCTTCGTGTGCGGTAAGGGAGGAAACAGATATGAGTGGGAGAAAATGTGAGGTATGTTAGAAGCAAAACAATCTCATTAGTTACTCTTAATACCCTCAGACCTTCTGTAGGCACTGTTGATATCTTTTAACAGATGAAGGAGGAGAGTCCAGGGCATTTCAGTCTCTGCTTATCGCACCCAGAAAATCAATTGCTAGACCTAGGATTTAAATGGTGTTCTTGAATTTCTAGTTCTTCACTTGGTCCTTGGACTGAAGCAAAGTGAGAGATCTTGGCGATAAACCGCCTGCAGGATTGGGGACATATCGCTTAGGCTTTAATATTCAGGTCCACACTATTTCACGTGATTTCTGCAATCTACAGTGGGAGTTACTTGGCTACCAGCACCAGGGGAAATGTAACACTGCCGTTACTCATTCGATCCCATTTTAAGGCCCTCTCTGGAAGATAAGGTCTTGCCAGCATATACTTGGTTAATGAGTACAACATGGAGCTTGGGCCAGCGCGGTGGCTCACGCCTGTAATCCCAGCACTTTGGGAGGCCAAGGCGGGTGGGTCACAAAGTCAGGAGGTTGAGACCAGCCTGGCTAATATGGTGAAACCCTGTCTCTACTAAAACTACAAAAGTTAGGCTGG
>NW_016840964.1:0-725 GCF_001698545.2 Rhinopithecus bieti
GGGATCAAATCACAAAACTGGACAATTTTAAGATATTTTTATAAATGAATACATCAGAAAGAGAAAATGAAACTAAAAGTAACTAAAATAACTAAAACTAAGAAACTTATAAATTTAAATAAACATCCAAAAATGTAAACAGTAGATTAAACACTGCTCAAGAGAAAGATAACCTGCAGAGAAATAAATAACAATAAAATATACAGAATGAAGTAGAAAGTAATAGAGATTGAAAAGAGGAAGGGGATATTAAGAGATAGGAAAGATAGAATTAGAAAGTCTAATGTGTATAATTGGAGTACAAGAAGTAATGAACTGAAAAATGTGATTTTTTTTGCATATTCAAACAGGGAAAAGCATAAATTCACATATTTTGCTCTTTTTTTTGCAGAGACTCCAATTAAATGTATATACAATGCTAAAATATCTCTGGCCTCCGCACACAAAATGTCAGGAGTTCTCTTAAGTCACTATAACATCCAAAAACTTTCAGATGCATTTACAAATGTGTTCTATACACAAGATGAGAACACGAGAATTTGACATATCATGATCAGGAATCCATATTTCAGAAGTAGTTAACATAACCGAAACTGAATATCTGAATTAAGAAATTTAATTTAGGCCGGGCGCGGTGGCTCAAGCCTGTAATCCCAGCACTTTGGGAGGCCAAGACGGGCGGATCACGAGGTCAGAAGATCGAGACCATCCTGGCTAAGACGGTG
>NW_016840965.1:0-726 GCF_001698545.2 Rhinopithecus bieti
TGGCCAGCAACTACTTTGCGCACTCATTCCTCATTATACCCTCATGCCCTACCCCCTTATTAGGCCGAGACATCTTGAGAACCTTAAAAGCCTCCATATCCATTCCCACCAACTCATCTACTCCCCTTCAATCCCCTCACGACCTGTTGTTCATGCTTTGTGCATGCGCACATATTCCTCCTATGCCACCCCCACCCCCCATCTTCCCAATTTTTGTACACCCTCAAGTGTGGGACACTTCCATCCCGGTCATAGCGGCCCACCACCCACCAGTTCTTGTCAAGCTAAAAGACCCCACTCATTTCTCAAACTGCCCCCAATTCTCTCTCTCTCTGGCACATCTACAAGGTTTAAAGCCAGTCATCTGGAAAGAGAGAGGGTTTTTAACCACCTGCGGTACCCCTATTATCAACAAAAACCAAATACTCAAACTACTGGATGCACTGTCGGCACCTTCCAAGGTAGCCATTATACATTGTAAAGGCCACCAAACTCCATCTAACCCGGTAGCAGCTGGCAATAGTTTTGCCGACACCACTGCCAAATCGGCTGCCGGATTCTCCACCCCCACGCTTCCCTTCTATTTGTTTTCTCTCTCCTCAATATACCCCTATTTACACCCAAGAGGAAAAGGCCAAACTATTACAAAATCCAACAGCCAAACTAACTACAGACGACTGGATATATATTGATAACAAATTAGTTATTCCTGAAACACAACTCCAT
>NW_016840966.1:0-726 GCF_001698545.2 Rhinopithecus bieti
ACAGTGTGGTAGGCAAAAACATGTTTATTAACAGGCCAAAATATCTGGCTTCTCTGTAAAAATAAGAAGCCAAAAGTATATAAACTTGAATTACTTATGTCCGGTAATTAATGTTTTAGTATTGTATCTTATTCATAAATGATCTAGATATTTAATGGAAATGTTTTAGTTAGCTTAACTTTAAGGTTAAAAATTACCAAAAGTATTTTGGAAACTACTATTAGGCAGATTTACTGTAAAAAACTTATTATTGAAATAATGTTTTTCGCTTTTCACAAGATGGCACCAAAAGTGAAGAAGGAAGCTCCTGCCCCTCCTAAAGCCAAAGCCAAAGCAAAGGCCAAGAAGGCAGTGTTGAAATGTGTCCACAGGCCCCCCAAAAAAGAAGATCTGCACCTCACCCACCTTCCAGCGTCCCAAGACACTGCGACTCCGGAGACAGCCCAGATATCCTGGGAAGAGCGCCCCCTGGAGAAACAAGCTTGACCACCATGCTATCAACAAGTTTCCACTGACCACTGAGTCAGCCATGAAGAAGATAGAAGACAACAACATGCTTGTGTTCACTGTCGATGTTAAAGCCAACAAGCACCAGATCAAACAGACTGTGAAGAAGCTCTGGGACGTGGATGTGGCCACGGTCAACATCCTGATTCGGCCTGATGGAGAGAAGAAGATATATGTTCGAGTGGCTCCTGATTACAATGCTTTAGATGTTGCCAACAA
>NW_016840967.1:0-979 GCF_001698545.2 Rhinopithecus bieti
CCTTTATCAGCGTAGGCCTCAATGCGATGCAAAGAAGCCCTTCTCAGATTCCTCAAAGACAGTGTTAATGGACTGCTTCATGAAACGTAAGTGTAACTCTGTGAGATGAATTCACACATCACCAAGAAGTTTCTAAGAAAGCTTCTTTCTAGTTTTCATCTGTGGATATTTCCTTTGCCACTGTAATGTTCATTGCGCTAAGAAGTATCCCATTGCAGATTTCCAGAAAACTGTGTTAGCAAACTGATCACTGAAGAGAAACGTGTAACTCTTTGAGCTGCCTTCTCATATCCCAATGCAATTTCTCGGAAGACTGCTTTCCAGTTTCTATCTGAGGATATTTACTTTTCCACCATAGCCCTCAATGAGCTCACAAATATCACCTTTCGGAATCTAGGACAGCAGTGTTAGACAACTGTTAAAAGAAGGGAAGTGTGGAACACTGTGTGATGAACTCACACATCAGAAAGCAATCTCTCAGAAAGCTTCTCTCTAGTTATTATCTGAGGATATTTCCTTTTTCACCATGGGCCCCAATGGGCTCCCAAATATCACTTTGCAGATTCCACGAAAACACTGGTAGCAAACTGCTTCATTAAGACTAAGTTGTTACTCTATGAAATGAATTCACATATCATAAAGAAGTTTGTCACAAACCTACTTTCACGTTATTAATTGAGGATATTTCCTGTAACAGTGTAGGCCTCAATGCGATCCAAGGTAGCACCTCTCATGTTCCCCGAAGACAGTGTTAATCGACCGCTCCATGAATCGTAAGTTTAACTCTGTCAGATGAATTGACACATCACGAAGAAGTTTCTAATAAAGCTTTTTTGTAGTTTTTGTCTGAGGATATTTTCTTTGTCACTGTAATCCTCATTGCGCTCAGAAGTATCCAATTGCAGATTTCAAGAAAACTGTGTTAGCAAACTGATCTCTTAAGGGAAAAGTGTAAATCTGTGAGTTGCATTCACACATT
>NW_016840968.1:0-726 GCF_001698545.2 Rhinopithecus bieti
TGGTTACACTCTGTACATAGGGAGCACAACACTGCTCCGTGCTGCGTGAGGCTACTATTCTATACTACACTAGTACGATCTGTGTGTTCTATTCTATACTATTCCATTCTCTACGATAGAATACGACAGCTTCATTCTATACTATAAAATACTGTACTATCTGTTCTATTCTATTCTATTTTCTTCTATACGGAAAGGAGTTAGCCAGCTTGCTTTAGGCAGACAGTAAGGGAAGGGTCCCAGAGAGCCTCCAGCCCATGTTTTGTGCAGATAGGGGACTTGCACGGGGGGCTCGCCTAAACATGCTCATAGCAGACTAAGGGTCCCCATGAGCACGGGGGAATGGGGTGGAACCACCAGAAATTCACTCCTTACACAGACAGGGAGCCCAGCCCCATCAGATTCTATATAAAAGCCCTTGCAGTCAACTGGGAAGGGGGCGACCAGCAACCTGCTCTCAGGACCCCTCTGTTCGCTCAGAGCTTAACTTTTAGCTTAATAAGTTCCACTGCACTCACTCTTCGATGTCCCCGTGCCTGTTTCTTCCTGGTCGTGAGACAAGAACCTGGACCCAGCTGAGCTAAAGAGCAAAACTCCTGCATCAGTGCTACAGAACACTATCCTGTTCTGTGCCATGTGACTCCACTATTCCACACCACACTACGTAATATTAATGGTATGCTGTGTGTTCCAATCTAGACTATATTGTGCTATGCAATACTACAT
>NW_016840969.1:0-1599 GCF_001698545.2 Rhinopithecus bieti
ATAGAGTTAAGTCATTCTTTGGATTGAGCAGTTTGAAATCACTGTTTCTGTGTAATCTGAGAAAGGACATTTGGGAACGCTATTAAGAATATGTTAAAAAAGAAATACCCTCCAATAAAAAAGAGAAGGAAACACTCTGTGAAACTGCTCTAGGTCACGTGAATTCCACTTGTACAGTTAAGCTTCTGTTTTCGTTGAGCAGTATTCTAACACTGTTTTAGGTTTGACAGCTAAGGAATACTCAGGAGCGCTTCGAGGCTTATGGTGAAAACGGAAATATCTTCAGATAGACACTGGAGAGAAGATTTTGGAGGAGCTGCTTCATGATGCGTGCATTCCACTCACAGAGCTATACTTTTCTTCTCTTAGAGGATTGGGGAATCCCATTTGAAGAAAAAGCTACCAGGGGACATCCGCGAGTATATGGATGGCTACGTTGAAAAAGGCAGTATCCTCAGACAAAAACTGGAAAGAAGCTTTCTGAGAAACTACTTTGGGGTAGATATGTCTATTCACCACACATAGATTAAAATTCCTTTTTATTACACAGATTTGAAACTGGGTCTCGGACAGATTTGCGAAGGGACATTCAGGAGCATATTCAGGCCTGTGGGGAAAAAGGAGATATCTTTAGATAAAAACTGGAGAGAAGCATTCTGAGAAACTCTTTTGAAATGTGTGCATTCCAACCAGGGAGTTATACCTCTTTTCTCATAAGGCAGCGTTTGAACACCGTTCCTGTAAAAGTGAAAAAGTGATATTTCGCAGCACATTGAAGACTGTGGCAAAAAGTGAAATATCCTGAAATAAAACCCAGAAAGAAGCGTTCCAAGAATCTGGTCTCTGACGTGTGCATTCATTTCAGAGGATAAAAGCTTACACTACGTTGCACAGTTTGGAATCTCTGTCTTTGAGGAATCTTTGAAGGGGTATTAAGAGGCGCCCCTGGGCTTGTGGTGAGAAAGAAAACGACTTCTGAAGAAAACTGGAGAGAAGCTTTCAGAGCAACTCCTTTGTGATGAGTTTATTCATCTCATGGAGTTAAATCATTCTTTGGATTGAGCTGTTTGAAATCACTGTTTCTGTGGAACATGAGAAAGAACATTTGAGAACGCTCTTAAGAATATGCTGAAAAGAAATACCCTCTGATAAAACCAGAAGGAAACCTTCCATGAAACTGCTTTAGTTCACGTGAAGTCCACTGGCACAGTTAATGCTTTTGTTTTCATTGAGCAGCATTCTAACACTGTTTTCAGTTAGTCAGCTAAGGGATACTCAGGAGCGCTTTGAGGCTTACAGTGAAAACAATTATCTTCAGATATATTCTGGAGAGAAGATTTCCGAGGAGCTGCTTTCTGACATGTGCATTCCACTCACAGAGGTACACTTTTCTTCTCATAGAGGACTGGGGAATCCCATTTAAAGAAAAAGCTACCAGGGGACATTCGGGAGTATTGGACGGCTAGGGTGAAAAAGGAAATATCCTCATACAAAAACTGAAAAGAAGCTTTCTGTGAAACTGCTTTGTGATAGATACGTCTATTCATCTCACATAGATAAAACTTTCTTTCTATTATGCAGTTTTGAAACTGCGTCAGG
>NW_016840970.1:0-573 GCF_001698545.2 Rhinopithecus bieti
ACGCTTCCCTTCTCGGAACAGTTGGCTAACACTCTTGTCGTGGATTCTGCAGAGGTAGATTTGGGAGCTCATTGAACGCTATGGTGAGAAAGGAAATATCCTGAGATCAGAACTGGAAAGAAGCCTTCTGAGAAACTGCATTGCCATGAGTGAATGCAACTCACAGAGTTACACGTTTCTCTTCAGTGATCAGTTTGCTAACTAAGTTTTCTGGAAATCTGCAATTAGATACTTCATAGCGCAATGAACCTTACGATGACAAAGGAAATATCCACAGATGAAAACTAGAAAGAAGCTTTCTTAGAAACTTCTTGGTGATGTGTGAATTCATCTCACAAAGTTACACTTATGTTTCGTGGAGCAGTCCATTAACACTGTCTTTGAGGAATCTGAGAAGGGCCTCTTTGGATCACATTGAGGCCTACGCTGATAAAGGAAATTTCATCCGTTCAAAACGTGAAAGAAGCTTTCTGAGAAACTTCTTTCTGATGTGTGAGTTCATCTCACAGACATACAACTTAGACTTCAGGAAGCAGTTTACGAACACTCTTTTCGTGGATTCTGGAAAGTGAT
>NW_016840971.1:0-944 GCF_001698545.2 Rhinopithecus bieti
AACTAAAGTGACCTCTGGTCATCCTTATTGCTCATTATAATACATTAGTATACTAAAGGAAAAGCCCACCAGCAGCATGACAGTTTACATATGCCATAGCAACCTCTGGAAGTTACCCTCTATGGTCTGAAAGAGGGAGGAACCCTCGTTCCAGGAATTCCCCTCCCTGTTCTCAGAAAACTCATGAATAATCCACCTCTTGTTTAGCATACGATGAAGAAACAACCTTAAAAACAATCAACCAGCAGCCCTCACAGCTGCTCTGCCTGTGGAGTAGCCACCCTTTCATCCCTTTACTTTCTTAAGATAAACTCATTTTCACTTTACTTTGTTGGCGCATTCTTGAATTCCTTCCTGCCCAAAGCCAAGAACCCACATGGCCTCCCGGGCTGATACCCAGTTCTGGGGGTTGCCCTGTGCAGAACCGAACTGCAATAAAATCTTAAACTCTTTTCAGTAATCACATTTTTAGTTATACCTTTGGTACTTTTATTCCTATCAAATCAATGATTTGAAACCAAGATTCTCAAACTAAAAAGATTAATATCAAATAAGTAAAAAAACTAATCTTCTTTCCATTTAAAAAATTAATACAAATTCATGATTTCTCTTTAAAAAAATTTTTGTAGCCTAATTCTGTTCAGTAAAAAGGCCAAAATACAATGGCCAATCTAGTAGCAATGAGCATCTGCCACTGACAGGAATGGTGGCTCATTGGAAAACTGGTTGATGCCAGGTCTGAGAAGAAAATGTCTTGTAGTACCTGAAAGTAAGGAACCTATGGATACTAGTGAGGTCACATCAAGGGCAAACAGGGAGAGTTGCAAGGGCTTTACTAGCTAAAGACAAGAAAGTTTACAAAATATGTTAAAATCCATCATGTCATAATAATACTCCAAAAGAAGGTACTCCATTGATCACTACTAGAAGATGCTAGGGAAGTT
>NW_016840972.1:0-725 GCF_001698545.2 Rhinopithecus bieti
TTTGGGAGCCCATTGGGGCCCTTGGTGAAAAGGAAATATCCTCAGATACTAACTAGAGAGATGCTTTCTGAGAGATTGCTTTCTGATGTGTGACTTTATCACACAGAGTTCCACCCTTCCCTTCTTGGAACAGTTTGCTAACACTGTTGTCGTGGATTAAGCAAAGTGGCATTTGGTAGCTCTTTGAGGGCTATGGCGAAAAAGGAAACAAGTTCAGATGCAAACTGGAAAGAAGAATTCTGAGAAACTGCATTGCCATATGTGAATGCAACTCACAGAATTACACGTTTCTCTTCAGTGATCACTTTGCTAACATAGGTTTCTGGAAATCTTTAATGGGATAATTCTTAGCACAATGAAGCTTACAGTGACAAAGGAAATATCCTCAGATGAAAACTATAAAGAAGCTTTGTTAGAAACTTCTTGGTGATGTGTGAATTCATCTCACAGAGTTACTCTTATGTTTCGTGGAGCAGTCCATTAACACTGTCTTTGAGGAATCTGAGAAGGGCTTTCTTGGATTGCATTGAGGTCTATGCTGAGAAAGGAAATATCATAAGTTCAAAATGTGAAAGAAACTTTCTGAGAAACCTCTTTGTGATCCGTGAATTCATCTCACCGACTTACAACTTGGACTTCAGGAAGGAGTTTGTTAACACTCTTTTCGTGGAATCTCCAAAGTGATATTTGTAGCCCTTTGGGGCCCATGGTCAAAAAGGAAATAC
>NW_016840973.1:0-932 GCF_001698545.2 Rhinopithecus bieti
ATATATACCAAAACCAGAAATTGAGTTTGGCAAAATGGGAATAGGAGTTGTTCAGTAATTTCAAATTAGAAATCAATTTAGAGAAACAAACCCCATGCTTACATTGATTGTGCCACAGATTTAAACTTCAGTAGTGCATTAGTAAACTGTTCACATTTAGATCTTCACCTTGAGATTTGACAGCTGTTTCTGGAAAATATCTCAGTACCTTGTGCAAATAAAATCGGTCTTCCATGTGCCTTAGCACACACTTAAAATTTCTCCATTGTATATATACAAAACACCTGCAATGTTGGCAGGGCAAAATACATACTTTCATAATAAAACTATAATATACCTCTCAAGTATGAACAATATACACATAATACATGGTATACAGTATTTACAAAATATAAAATATAATACAAGCTGTATGTAATTTTTAAAACTCATCTTTTGCAATTGTATGTTGCAACAAGGCAAATTTCCATTTCTGTACCAATTTTCTCAAGAGTCCAGGGATATGGGAAAATTATGTTTTACACACATACTGAAATCTGAAATCTAAGTTTGAACTTTCAGAAGCGTTTTAAGTGTACTGCCATCAGCTCCCTGTTTTGGTTGGAATTTTCAACAGTGCTTCCCATCCAGTGACTAGGAGGCTTTGGAAGAACACTAGGAGAAGGTGGATCACTAAACTTTGCCCCAGCATAATTTTCCTTTTGGCTCACTTCAGTTAGAAATGCTGATTTCTTCAAATGCAAATTTTAATGTTCTCGGTATTTTAAAAGGCTTTTTTTCCTGCTTCTGAATTCTGTCAGATGAAACAGAATCCTGCCAAAAGCTGTTTTCATTTCTTTTGCAGAGGTGATCTTGGTTAGTGGCAAGTTATATTTGCTTTTCTGTCTGTTTATCTTTGGTTGCTCATACAAGTGTATACCATGAACAAGCTG
>NW_016840974.1:0-3613 GCF_001698545.2 Rhinopithecus bieti
ATAAATAAATAAATAAATAAATAAATAAATAAATAAATAAAGAATTGTTTGGCACCAGTATTTTTTTTTTACCCTAGTTGTCCTTTAGTTACAAAATAAAGTTGAGTTTACCTTGCAATTCAGTACTGCAAATTCATCTCCATGATTTTAGTAATCATTTATGATAATTCAAAAAGTAAAATTATGTGGTGTTGGGAAAAAGTAGATTGATGAAAGAACAGGGAAGGGAGAGTGATGCAGTAAATTGCCTTTGTGTCTTGAGTAACTGTACCCAACTAAACAGAACCACATGATAGTAGCAACTTAGTATAGTTTTGGCTATTAACAGACCTCATGTGCTCCCTCTGGAATGGATATTCACCCACTGTAAAACACTCATGAATTCCCAGGCTGAGGTATTACAGAAAGTAGATTGTATCCCTTGTAAGAAAGAATCTGAGGTCATTAAATGAAGGTCATCTACTCTTATAAAAAGATTTTTTCCTGGGACTTCAAAGCAAGCTATGAGTGGGGGTCGAAGGCAGAGTTATAAAATTTAGTTTTCCTGTTGTTATTTACCAACTTCCATTCTTACTGGTCATCTTTTAGTGATTCAAATTTCAAAAAGGAAATGGAAGATGAAACCAAACTTCGTCAAATTTAACAGTTAATTCAAGATTGATAAAAAAATATTTTCTTTAGAGTTTTCCATCCCTTCCTATTTTTCCTAATGAGAATGACTTATTGTCACCTTCTCTTTGCTCTGTCGGATTCCAATGACTTATCAAGTCACTTTTTTGCGTTTTTGTACATGCAGATTATCTAATTAATAATTTCCTTTTAAGTTTGCAGTATCCTTTCAGTAAATACTTCCAAGTTCTACTTTTATGTAAATTATACATTTTATTATAACTGTTCAGATATAACTGAACATTTAGTTTTGGGAAAGAGTAATTCAATTCAATTGAACAAGTGTTTGTTGACTATCTACTATTTGCCTGCCTCTATTTGGGATTCTTGGAGTATGCTCGTAAGAAAACTGACAAAACCTTTACCTTTATTTCTTGCATCTTAGCCTAAATATTAACATACTACAGAGTTCTACTTCACCTACCAAAAGTTTTCATTTTCTTCTCTGATATCCTTTCTCCCTAGTACCACTAGAAAATTTCAATAGCCAATTGCGTTACTATCCAACATATATAATAACGAAAAAGGTAACACTTATGCTGTGCTCATGAGCTAGACACCATTCTAAAAGGTTCCATATATTAACTCATTTAAGCTATATAACAAGTCTATGGGATGGGCATTATTTATAATCATCTCAATGTGATAAAAGAGAAAGCCCCTTGAACTCAGTCATCTTCCAAGCTTTCTCAGTTACTAAGTTACATTCTAATGAAACCCAGGCAGCTTACCTTCAGAGTTTGTGTTATTAATATTTACCACTAAATGTTCAAAATCTCTCCAGAAAGGCTTATGTAGTATTCCTTTTGATGTGGTTACTTTCATTATTTGTTCTACAGCAACCTAAAACTCAATTCAGAATCTCATCTAATCAAAACTATGGTATACATTTAAAATTAATTTAAGGGTATCACATTTCATCAAAGAATTTTCAGAGCACAATATATTCTTAATGAATTTAACTTAACCTCATGGTCATTGGTTTAAAACGTCTCTCTTTAATACTGAACTGATTATTTTTCATATTAAATCAAAGAATCCATATCTATTAAAAATAATTAAATTTTCCCTACAAGTGAGAGGTATATAATATTACAAGAATAGTGTATATATTTTACTACTTTTTAATTCCATGACTTTCCTTGGTTGGAATAGAAAACAGGTGGTCTAGGCATCAAAAAATCAAAATATTTCATTAAATGAAAACAAGTCATTTTTTAATAACTGTATAATTATTTCTGTAGGAAATGAAGTCCATTAAATACTGGCTTTATTTGCAGTATTACTTGTACACAGATCTATAACAAAATATAAATGAGCAAACATTACTACATCAGAGTAAGTCAATTTAATATAAAATAGGAAATATATTCAATTCAAATTCTGAATCCATTGTTCAAAGAGTGTCAACATATTCCTTCTGGCTAGAAACCTAAGGACAATTATCTCTCTTTTTAATTTCTTTTTTTTTTAATCGCATCTGTATAATAGATATACAACTTCCTTATCATCCGTGGAAACCAGATTGGTCTCATCTGGATGATTAAATCCCTTTTAAGATAAAATGATGTAGCTTCTACTTATGTGCACCTTGAAGCGATATAGGGGAAAATATAGAACCCAGATATGTCAATAATTTAATGCTTACTCTTAGCCCTCTTAGTTAAGAAACATTTTTACAAACTACCTTTATTTAAAGTATTCTTCAAATGCAATAAAATAAAACATATTTTATGTTTGCAGTTCAATGAGTTTAGAAAAATGTATATACTCATGTAAACACTGCTCCAATTAAAATGTAGAAAATACGCATTGTACTCTAAAGGACCCCTTGTGCTCCTTCTGTGTGAAGCCCATGCAAATTCTCAGACCTGCTGATATGTGCCTTTCGTCACTATAAGTTGTATTCTTTTATTCTAGCATTTGTACAAATATAACTATATGGCCTTTTTGTGCCTGATTCCCTTCCCTCACCATAATGTTTTTTGAGATTCATCTATATTTTGAGTGTATCAGTAGTCATTTTCTGGATTAAATGCTAGTACATTTCTTAACTTTCTAAGAAATGACAAACTCTTCTCTAAGTCACTTTTTCACTAGAAATGTGTCAGAGTTCCAGCTGCTCCACACACCTTTTACAGGGCAAGATATTATCATTCATTCTAATTTTAGACATGTTACTGAGTGTGTATATTCCCTTGTGCCTTTTTAAAAAGGTCTAATATATATTTAATAATTTTCTATTGATTTTATAAATAGGAAATATTTAGACAAATAATTGGAGTGTCTATATTTGTCATCTTGATCCCCATCCTGCAAATATTTGAAGGTCATCCTAGACTGAACCATAGTAGTAGCATCAACAGGGAAACATTAATTGAACAGCTTTAGATATAACTTTATAGACATACATGCTATGTCCACATGAACAAAAAAAATATTTCTCAATGCTGACATCATGGTAGCATACCTATGCATCTCTGTGTTTCGGTTCACCATAGTCCCGTTCCCAAGTTCCTTGATCTCAGAAGTTTCTATAGATTACAAAATTTCTTATAGACAAGTCTGCTAGAAAAAATTCCTTCAGAAGCACTAAACATGGAAAGGAACAACTGGTACCAGTCATTGCAAAAACATGCCAAAATGTAAAGTCCATTGATGCTAGGAAGAAACTGCATCAACTAATGAGCAAAATAACCAGCTAATATCACAATGACAGGATCAAGTTCACACCTAACAATATCAACCTTAAATGTAAATGGATTAAATGGTCCAATTAAAAGACACAGACTGGCAAATTGGATAAAGAGTCAAGACCCATCAGTTTGCTGTATTCAGGAGACCCATTTCACATGCAGAGACACACATAGGCTCAAAATACAGGGATGGAGGAAGACCTACCAAGCAAATGGAAAACAAACAAAAGCAGGGGTTGCAATCCTAG
>NW_016840975.1:0-459 GCF_001698545.2 Rhinopithecus bieti
CGAAGGGCTTTGCCGGTGCTCTGGTGCCCCTGTGCAGGGCATCGAGGCCTGCAGGTCAGAACAGCAGTCTCACCTATGTGTTCCTGTAATACACAGCAATTCTCCCTGGAATATAAGATGGGAGGTCTTGTGAGGTTCCTACAAGCAAGAAGACAAACTTCCCTTCAGTCTGTATTGACAAAATTCAAAATTAATAAAATTAAAAATTAACAGCCCAACCTCTTGGATGACAAATGTCCTTTATATTGACAGACTGGAACTGCCCTGCTTGCCTCAGCTCCTCCATGCAGGTGCAGCCCTCGATTCCCTCCACACAGGTCGTTTCCTCCCTGCTTTCTCCAAAAGAGGGAGACAGCGGTTCTGCAGGACCACAGGGCTCAAGGCCTTTCAGGGCCAAAAATCTCAGACCAAGTTGCTCCGTCCTGCCTGTACCTCACAACTGACCTAGAAATAGCCTTT
>NW_016840976.1:0-1946 GCF_001698545.2 Rhinopithecus bieti
AAATCGATAACAGATACTTGGAAAATCCCCAAATACATAATGATTAAATAATACACTTTTAAATAACACATAGGTCAAAGAAGAAATATCGTGAGAAATTTAAATGTATTTTCAATTTTTGTTTCAATGGAAATGAAAACACAACTTATCAAAATTCTTGAGATTCAGTGAAAGCAACTCTTATAGAGAAATTTATAATACTAAATACATATATTATAAAAGCATAAAAATCTAACATCTAAGCATCTATCTTTATAACCTAGAAAAATAAGAGCAAATTAAATCCAAAGTAAGCAGAAGGCAAGACGTAATAAATTAAAGCAGAAATCAGTGAAACTGAAAACAGGAAACCAATAGAGAAAATCAATGGAGCCAAAAGTTTATGCTTTTAAAAGATTAATAAAATTGATAAGCCCTTAACCAAGCTAACTGAGGAAAAAGAGGACGTAAGTTACTAATAGTAGAAATGAAAGAGAGTAGAATATAGGAATATTACAAATAACTATGCCCATGGACTTAATAACCTAGGTAAAATAAGCCAGTTCCTTGAAAGGCACCATCAGCCAAAACAAACATGAGAAGAAATAGACACTCTGAATAGGTCTTCTCTATTAAAAAAATATGAATCAATAATTAATACCCTTTCAAAATGGAAAACAGAAGGCCAGATGGGTTCACCTGTCAATCCTACCAAACATTTAAGAAATTATACCAATTTTCCACAATCTCTTTCAGAAGTCAGAAGCAGACTTATTTATGACTTATTTTATGAGGCCAGTATCGTACTAATACAAAACCAGACAAAGACATTATAAGAAAAGAAAACTACAGGCTAAGAACATGAATATAGATGCAAAATTCCTCAAAATATATTAGCAAACTGAATTCAAGATATATAAAAAGTATACACCATGACAAAGTTGGATTTATCCCAGGTATGCAAGACTGGTTCAACATTTAAAAATCTATCTATGTAATTGATCACAGCAATTCACTGCAGAAAAGAAATCACAAGCTCATAAAAATAGGCACAGAAAAAATATTTGACAAAATTTAATGCCAATTCATGATTTTTAAAAACTCTCAATAAACCAGAAATAGAGAGGAATTTCTCAACTTAACAAAGAATATCCACAAAATACCTATTGCTAAGGTACATACTGGTGAGAAACTTGAGACTGTCAAGACAATGGAAAGCAAGCTGTAGACTGGGCACAGTCTACTTTGTAGAAGCACTTAAGTCAGAAGACACAGAATTCCCCTAGGGGAAAAAATTCAGGCTTAAAACAAGCTCACAACCCAAACTACAAACCACATAAAGAAACAAACAGCCCTGGAGTGAGAGAGTGTATATGGGTGTTAAGAAGATGCAACAAACAGGCTTGGCACCTCCAGCACTGAAGACAATTACACAATTTGAGAAGAGTTATAATATATAGACACATAAGCTGATTAAACAGACAAATGAAAGAATAGAAGCCACAATATCAATAGAAGAAAGTTTGGAAAAGTAAAAAGCAAATTTGATTTTAAAAACTACATAGGTCAGGCGTGGTGGCTCATACCTGTAATCCCAGCACTTTGGGAAGCCAAGAAGGGTGGATTGTCTGAGGTCAGGGGTTCAAGACCAGCCTGGCCAATGTGGCAGAACCCTGTCTCTACAAAAAATAATAAAAAATATTAGCAGGGCATGGTGGTGTGTGCCTCTAGTCCCAGCTACTTGGGAGGCTGAAGCAGGAGAATCGTTTGAACCCAGGAGGCGGAGGTTGCAGTGAGCCTAGATCATAACACTACACTCCAGCCTGGGCAGCAGAGCAAGACTCCATCAAAAAAGAAAAGAGAAAGAAAAAAAAACTACATAATACTTTTATGAATGAAATCATTGTCATTGAAAATTTAACCTCAACAGATAGGTTAAATAGCAGATCCAGCCACCTTGTCCCTAA
>NW_016840977.1:0-3607 GCF_001698545.2 Rhinopithecus bieti
ATGTCACAAAGTTCCCATAATTATGTTGGCCTTAATCATCAAAAATGTATTGGTGTACTTAAATACAATCATATTGCATCCCTTCTCTCCAGCAGATGTTGTAAAAGAAACTATCACAACCGGGGGAAACTGATATGCAAAAGTGTAAAGCTTGGCAGAGAAAAGATTAATTTTCTGTACTTAATGCCCTTGATTCTTGAAAACTTGAAACTTTTTTCACAGTAAGGCCAGTGATTTAATTGTCTGGTGGGCAGTGGACAGATGATAACATTCTGCTCTATTTTAATTTATGATGAACCAAAGAGGACAGGTTATTTCTCTAATGAGTTTGTAAGGGATGCTTCGATGCTGAAACATTAGCTGCATCCTTTGGACTACTGTGATGGGGAAGTGAGAAGTAGTTTTAACAACTTGCTAAAATTATCACCATTAGAGTGAATGAAGCACTAAAATATCCATATCAGATGTTTCAAATGGTTAGATTTGGGGGAAAGCATGTAATAAATTTACATTTTAGTACTAAGTACAAATTTTAATTTACTCTGATTACTTTATAGCCCATCTAGAAGGCCATTTGAAGGAGTTATGGAAAAGCTGTGAAATAAGTTGTAATCAAGAGATGATACTTTATTGGCACAGAAGCAGAAGAGTTTTATAACCAATGCTCATATTGCTCAGGACGTTCAAGTTTCACTTGCCCAGAACCTATTATTGAATTACAGACTTAGAATCAATATGGGAAGCAGATTAACTAAATTAACAACAATTGGCACCAAGGCTTCATCTCTTCACAGACCAGGTAAATCTTCGAATCCATGACCATATACTTTATCCTTTCGTATTTACTGAGCAAAAGGATAAACAGATTTCTTGTTACAAATTATTATAAAAGAAACTGGACAAGTGAAAGGGGATGTTTGAGCTCCTAAGCTTTCCCATGGATGAAATCAAACAAACCCAAAGCACTGGGAAGTATGAATGCTGTTGAAATAGCATGTTCAAAAATCTTAATATAATGTCTGGCATGTAATGATAGGTAGCCATTTTTATTCATCACGATGCCAGGAAGGATACTGAAAGAAAAGCATTGGAAACTCCATGATGTTACAAATTTTCTTCAAGCCCAAACCATTATAAGCTAGTGGGCCTCTGTCCAGCTCTCAGCTCCAGAATACATTATTTAGACTAGTCAGTGTTTGCTACCAGCTGTTAATTTTTAAAATTAGTTGTCAAGATTTTAAAATCGCAATTTTCTGCGTTAAAATTTGTATTCCTAATACTCCTTTAAAAATCAGAACGTCTGGCACACTTTAGTTGAATCTGAGAATGTCTATAGTGTTTAGTGTTTAGACAGAATATACCAGTATAATGGCCAGCCCTTTTTATTTCTTTCCTTTTTTTTGGAGATATAGGCTCTCTTCGTCGTCCAGGCTGGAGTGCAATGGCACGATCTCGGCTCGCTGCAACCTCTGCCTCCCAGGTTCAAGTGATTCTGCTGTCTCAGTCTCCCAAGTAGCTGGAATTACAGGTGCCTGCCACCACACCCGGCTAATTTTTTTTTTATTTTTAATAGAGACAGGGTTTCGCCATGTTGTCCAGGCTGGTCTCAAACTCCTGACCTCAGGTGATCCACCCACCTTGACCTCCCAAAGTGCTGTGATTGCAGGCATGAGCCAGTGCACGTGGCCAGCTCTTCCCATTTCTAAGCCAAACATCAAAAGCCAGGCTAATTCTTTAATATTTGTGATTTGGAGATGGAATTCAAATACACATCCACATTTTATATATTTAAATAAGTTATAAACCAAGCCAACAAACTGTTGTATAAAATATATTTTATTCTTCTACCTTAACAAATACATCTTCATAACTGCCCAGAAGGCTAAGTTCAAATTTGTGATTCTCAAAAGTTCTGGGGGGGCACATGGTGCCAGAGGAGGAGCCCATCTTCACACTGTGGTTTTCACTCCTGCTTGTTTGTCCCTACTCTCTCCCAGAAACCCCAGTCTACTTGTACAAGTTCTGTCCATTGCCATCAAGGACCCTGTGCCTGCTCCTCAGGTCTGGGGCTCATCATGTGGGAAGAGGGTGCAGTCCCCAACATTAGGAGGATAAATCTAGAAAAGAGGCTCACACAAGTCATTGAAGCAATTCAAACCAATTTGGGGGAGAACTTTGGGGTTCAGGGCTTGTGATACGGGGTTTTGGAGCAGGCTCCCAATGGCATGTCCCCTGGACTCTGCAGCTTCTTCACGGTGGGGAGAGGCAGAACTGGAGGAGGGCCAGAAAGTGTTGTTCTGTGCTCAGGGTGAAAGCCAAAAGGCAGTACTGTGGATGACCATTCATGAAACGTGTTCCATTGTTTTCTTATAGTTGCCTCAAGATGAAAATATAATTCTTGAAATTCAAGTTTCTATCAAAAATGATGACATGAAAAATAATGTGTGTTTTAAGAAAGCAGAAAGGGCTTAGTTCTTGGAGATTATTTTACCCATTTATGTCACATGCCTAGGATGTGCAGGTGTTGGAGTTTAAGGCCTTTGGTTAGCCATCTTCCTCCTGTTCATATTGCGTGCTGTGTTTATGTTACATAGTAGCCGCTGATGAAAACTGTTTGTCTTAATGCCAGAGTATGAGATTTGTGGAAAACTCATTAAATTATGTCAGTTGAAATAGAAAGAAAATTAGCGAAGTGTCATCTAAAGAGCCTTTTAAGAAAGTACCCTTAAAATAGTGATTCTCTTTCTGGTTTCAGGATCCTGTCACTCTAAAAAATTATTGAGAATCTAAAAGAGCATTTATTTATATGGCTTATGTCTACATTTACTATAATCAAAATTTAAAATGAGAAATAGAAAAGTATATATTAGTGTATTCAAAGTAAAACAATTCTATTTTATGAAAATAACTCTCAAAACAAAAAATTATGTGGCATTGATTGTTTTACACTTTTGCAAATGTCTTTGATATCTGACTTCACAGAAAAGAGCTGAATTCTCATGTGTATTTTTGCATCAGTCTTTTACAATAGGTTGTTTTAGTAAAGGTTATGAAGAACTTTCAGCCCTGCACAGATATGTTAGGTGGAAAAGGAGAAGTATTATAGTAGACCTTTTAGGTAGTTTTAAGTCTCTGGTACTACACCAAAACTTGAGAAATGATTGGTTTTGAAATGCTAGTTGCAGCATGGAGTCATAACAATGCACTTTTTATGTTCTGTTACTTCAGAGTGCATTGAGATCTCAGGCACTTTGAATTAATCTTTAATCCCTGCATTATTTTGTGACATCATATATTGGTCATTGGAAAATATTGGTCCATTGGGTTATGCTGGTATGTTAATACACAGTATCAAAAATCATACTCATTTCTGAGGGCTCTGTTCTGTTCCTTTAGTCTATATCTCTGTTTTGGTACCAGTACCATGCTGTTTTCATTACTGTAGCCTTATAGGATAGTTTGAAGTCAGGTAGCATGATGCCTCCAGCTTTGTTATTTTGGCTTAGGATTGACTTAGCAATGTGGGCTCTTTTTTGGTTGCATATAAACTTTAGTTTTTTCCAATTCCGTGAAGAAACTCATTGGTAGCTTGATGGGGATGGCATCG
>NW_016840978.1:0-570 GCF_001698545.2 Rhinopithecus bieti
AGATATTATAGATATAGGTATAAAACATAGACATAACAGTTATAGGTATAAAATATAGGCATAATTGTTATAGATATAACATACAGACAAAATAGATATAATAGATATACGTATAACATATAGACATAATAGATATAGGTATTAAATATAGACATAATAGATATAATAGAAATAGGTATAAAATATAGACATAATAGATATAATACATAGAGGGATAAAATATAGACATAATAGATATAATAGATATAGATATCAAATATAGACATAATAATTATTATAGATATAGGTATAAAATATAGACATAATAGATATAGGTGCAAAATTTAGACATAATGGTTATAATAGATATAGGTATGAAATATAGACATAATAGTTATAATAGGTATAGGTTTAAAATAAAGACAATAGATATAATAGATATAGGTATAAAATATAGACATAAAAGATAAAATATGTATAGGTGTAACATATAGACATAGTAGATATAGTAGATATGGGTATAAAATACAAACATCATAGATATAATAGATATAAGTATAAAACACAGACAATATATATATAACAGACATA
>NW_016840979.1:0-448 GCF_001698545.2 Rhinopithecus bieti
CTGAGCTGTGGAGGAGCGGGGAGGAGTGGGGAGGAGCGAGGAGGAGCCCCCGGGGGGCTGGACACTGAGCTGTGGAGGAGTGGGGAGGAGTGTGGAGGAGTGGGGAGGAGCGGGGAGGAGCCCCCGGGGGGCTGGACACTGAGCTGTGGAGGAGCGGGGAGGAGCGGGGAGGAGTGGGGAGGAGCCCCCCGGGGAGGCTGGACACTGAGCTGTGGAGGAGCGGGGAGGAGCCCCCCGGGGGGCTGGACACTGAGCTGTGGAGGAGCGGGGAGGAGCGGGGAGGAGCCCCCCGGGGGGCTGGACACTGAGCTGTGGAGGAGCGGGGAGGAGCGGGGAGGAGCCCCCGGGGGGCTGGACACTGAGCTGTGGAGGAGCGGGGAGGAGTGGGGAGGAGCGAGGAGGAGCCCCCGGGGGGCTGGACACTGAGCTGTGGAGGAGCGGGGAGGAG
>NW_016840980.1:0-2370 GCF_001698545.2 Rhinopithecus bieti
TGACCTTAGAGGCACAAACCCCAGACCCTCTCTGGAGCAGTTTAACCTCATGAGCTTGTAATGGACGACAAAAAAAAAAAAAAAAAAAAAAAAAAAAAAGAAAAAAAAAGAAATTACATATCAGGTGGTCATTTACTAGTCTAGGAGTTTATTAACTATCTTGAGAAATTTCAGAGAATTGTACCTTGTATTATAAAAAACTGTGTGCATAAAACAGATAAAAATATTTTAAATGCATGAATAAAGCGTACTGTTTCAAAAAGACACTTGTGTGAATCCTTTTACTTTTCTCTCTTTTCTCATTTTATCATAACATTGATTTTAGAGGACATAGAGAAGAATGTTAAAAGACTTGGGTTCAAGTCTTCACCAGAAAACTAACTAGCTAGGTGAGATGGCAAAGCTATGTAACCTATCCTTTTTTATGATTATTAATTAATTTATTTTTTATTATACTTTAAGTTCTAGGGTACATGTGCACAACGTGCAGGTTTGTTACATATGTATACATGTGCCATGTCGGTGTGCTGCACCCATTAATTCGTCATTTACATTAGGTATTTCTCCTAATGCTATCCCTCCCCCCTCCCCACACCCCACGACAGGCCCCAGTGTGTGATGTTCCCCTTCCTGTGTCCAAGTGATCTCATTGTATGTAACCTATCTTTAAGTCTCAGTTAGCTGAAATAATAGTGCCTATTTATAGGAGGTTGTAAAAATTAAGGTGGTTTCTGTTAAGCATTTAACACAGTGGTTAATTACACAGGAAACATTTTAAAGTAAGGAGCCATCTTCTAATGGTAGATTTTAATATATTACGGTTTGATAATCTGCATCATAAATTCATTCTAAAGAAAAAGCAGAATTAGAAACGTGCTTTTGTAAGAGCCTACACAATGATGGATGAGAGGGAAGGTATTAAACTTAGACTATAATTCTGTCATCGGCACCTTCTCTAACAGAACTCGGCTATTTTATAGAAGGCCATTCAGAAGATAATAAAAAGGGCAAACATTTCTTCGTGGGGAATCTGTTTCCCAGTGGTCTCAGGGTTCTGTTTACTGGGCTTTCTCTGTGTGATCTCAACTACTGCATCCCCTGCGGAGTGGGGTTCCGGCAGAGGTGATTCTGCACAAATGCAAGCTTCCGAGGCAGACCCAGCTGTGGTTGCTAGAAGCAACAGCTGTATGGACTCTCCGGGAAAGCCTGTGTATTTTAATTCAGCTTTTTTTCCCTTCCTAGCAAATAAAAAGAAAATGGATCTTGATTTTCCAAAAATAAAATTCAAAAACCCACTCTAGTAAAAATACTCCCGGAAACTTCAGGCTAAGGAACTTAAAAGACTTGTAATTCTTTACTGAACATCAGGTGCAAATTACCTAATGGTCATATGAAGGATTTTGACTCTGGGACTCCAAATAAAAAGTGTGATGATGAACAGGATTCTCGGAGAAGCCCCCTCCTCCGCTGCCTTCAGTCAGGCTGCTTTGATGTCTTTCTCCACAGGAAGTGCATCTCTTCTCGTGGGGTTTTCTTTAACATTACTGGTAACTGTGTCTCCTTGCCCTTATTCGGGCTCTGAGCTCTAACCTTCTCCCCGACCATTAAACAAAATGGCTCTCTCCTTTCATGTTCTAACAAAGCAGATGACAAGTGTCTGTTTGTGTCTTCACTCACTCTTTACACTTCCACAGCTTTGTGCAGCTCCCAAGCTGTGTGTTTCTCCATTTGTGACTGTCATTTTATTCTAAGTGTGGGTTCTGGGGACTTTCCCCTTGAAGACAGAATCCAGTCCTGCTCTACTCATCACCCTTACAAAATGCAGTACTGTGCTTGGGGTACACCATTATTCACTGAATGTTGGGTGAAGAAATTTTATGCACTGGAGTTACATCCTTATTTGAAACAGAAGAAACAAATTGCGTGACAGGGACGCCCAAAGAGGGTTAATTCTGTACAAGGACCTGACTTTGAAAAGCTACATAGTAAACTACTTTCCATTAAAGAAAATGGAAATTCTAGCATTGTAAAATCTCCTTAGTCTCAGCATCATTTGTTTTTATGATTCTAATTTGGAATATGCGGTAATGTAAACTGCACTGACACTGTTAATCATTAGACTGTTAGCAGAAAGGTGACTTGCACCTGTGCAGTGTTTAATATAAATAACATTTAAAGTCAAATAATTTTACTGTTTAAGATATATTATTATCTAGAACTCAAAAGTACTTTTAGAAGATTGTATTCACATATAAGCATTTGATTTGTGAATTTAATATTACATCTTATTTTTTATTTATTTATTTTTCTTGAGACGAGTCTTGCTCTGTCACCCAGGCTAGATTGCTGCATTGGCATCATCGTGATCTC
>NW_016840981.1:0-2494 GCF_001698545.2 Rhinopithecus bieti
GAAATACTTAGAAGAGCTGTCATTTTATTGCTGTCTTTTCCGCTTGTATTTGGATAGATTACCGTACTTGTTTCTTCTATGTAACTGTAATTATTAGTCAGTGGGGTTCTCCTTCTCTTAGAGGCCTGGAGAAACTTGTCTTAAATGCTTTCCCAATTCACGAATTGGGAGAGGCAGATTTTATGTCTAAATTACAAGGGCGAGACTTAAAAGTATGAATTGCGACTAAAGTCAGTGCTCAGGTGCAGGGATCCTCTGTTTTGTTCATCACACAGCTCCCGGCACTTTAATAAATGAGGCTCAAAGAAACGACGGGCTTAGGTCATGCAGTAATCAAACCCAGAACTCATGTTTGATTTCAAAGCCCACACGTTTTCCTGGTTTAGAAACACTAAACATTTAATTCACCGCACCTGGGGCCAGACAGGTAATGGAAAACGCCTGAAGTATGTTAGGAAGGGAAGACTGTGGTAAAAAGGCGAAGAAATGTTTATCTACAGTCGCAGCCGCCATTCAGATCGATTTCACTGCCTTGCAGAAACGCAGGCCGACTGTCCTCTCTCTATCCCATGGCCGATTTCTTGCAAAATCTCCTAACTTTTAAATATTTCCAATCAAAAGACTGCTGCTCAAATGGAGCCCACCGGGAGCGTGTTTGCAAATTCTGGAGTAAACAAGAGTGGGAAGCTGATAAGGTGAGTACCTCAATTCGATAGTGATAGCCAAGAAACGGGGAGTTTTGTACAGAAGGCAAGAATGAGATTCTCCGCCCGAGGGTCCCGGAAGGAGGACTGAATTAAATGCAGATTAGAGTCAGGGCAGGGCAAGGTGGCGGGAGAAACAGGCTGACATTCCAGGTGGCTGGCCTATCCAGCCAGCGCGGCCGGAGGTACAGACCATGTACAGACCACGACGAGAGGGGTTAGGGGCTTCTCGGGATAAAGGCAGCAAGCGGCTGCGCATTCCCTCCCCTACTCTTTCAGAGGTAAGCCTTCTGTGGGGCAGACCCTAACTCTCCCCCGATTCCTTAGGTCACTCGGCTGTTTACTTCCTTCCCCGGCTCCTCAGCGTCCCCCACAATCCTACAACTTCCGCTTGCCTCGTTGTCTGGGAAACCGCTGACTTCCGGTCGCGCAGTGGTGGGCTGAGCCAAGATGGCTGCGGAGAGAGTTGCGACGGTGAGCGCCGAGATTCTCTTTAGTTGCCCGGCCAGGGCAAGGCAGGCTGGCGGGTGGCCTCTGTCCCATGCAGCGGTTCCTGGAGAGAGGCGGAGCTGGGTGCCGAGCGGCTCAGGTGGGCGGGGCGACACGGTCTTCTTTCTACTGTCCCGGGAACTGGTCGCCTGGGGCAAGTCTGGATACTTAGCAGCACAGGTCCTGTTCCAGGACTGTGGTCCCTCTTGGGGTGCCCTGAACGGAGAAGGGAGACTTCTCACCTGTAATGGCTCTTACCCTAGTCCCATCTTTTTTTTCTCTCGGGGGTTTGGAAGGTAATAACTAGCACTTGTGTAGACAGTTTCTGTTAATCCCGTGAATTGGGAATTTAACAGGAAGGACAGCCTGGAAGCTTGCAGCGTCACTGCCTTCTGCCGGTGGAGCAGGGCTATGTGTTTTCTGTGATTAAGTTTAGGAAAGTACGGTTTTGGAATTCAGCTGAAGGCTGAGTTGGGCGTTAACTCCACAGAACTGCTAATACAGAGGAACCCGATGAATTCAGGATGACCTAGTCGCTGTTTTTTTGAGGCATATATCCATAATTGGATCTAATTTCGGTGAAGTGCCAAGTATGAAGACTTGTTTACCTTGCTTTAGTGTTGGGTTTGAAAGCCTGTTCTGTCCGTTTGTTAGAATGATTTTAGGTATTCGGAATTTATTGTCTTTCGAAAAACGCCTTGGAAAACAGTACAATAGCAGCCTTTGACTGCTTTACAACTTAGTTTTGGCTAAGCAGCAAGGTTAGTGTTATTGCTAGAGAGCCTTTTGTTTGTTTTCTACTTTCATTTGCAGAGTTGTCATATTATTCTAGTCTAATTAGAAAACTCTGAAGACAAACTTTTTTTTTTTTTTGAGACGGAGTGTCGCTGTTGTCGTCCCAGGCTGGAGTGCAATGGCACTCTCGGCTCACTGCAACCTCCGCCTCCCGATTAGCTGAGAATACAGACGCCTGCCGCCACGCCCGGCCGAAACATTTTTATTAAGCTAAGAAATTTAAAATAACTGGGCCGGACGGATTACATCACGCCTGTAATCCCCGGTACCCAGAAGGCTGAGGCAGGAGGATCACTTGAACCCCGGAGGCGGAGGTTGCAGTGAGCCGAGACCATGCCACTGCACTCTAGCCTGGGCGACAGAGACAGACTCCGTCCTCCCGCCCCCCCCCCCAAAAAAAGATTTTAAAATAATTAAATAGACCAGGGTGGTGGCTCACGCCTCCAATTCCAGCACCTTGGGAGGCTGAGGTGGGTGGATCGCCTGAGGTCAGGAGTTGGAGACCC
>NW_016840982.1:0-2492 GCF_001698545.2 Rhinopithecus bieti
TGCCAAGCTGGAGTGCAATGGTGTGATCTAGGTGTGGTCTAGGCTCACTGCAACCTCCACCTCTTGGGTCCAAGAGATTCTCTGCCTCAGCCTCCCGAGTAGCTGGGATTATAGGGTCCTGCCACTACGCCTGGCTATTTTGTTTGCTTGTTTGCTTTGCTTTGTTTTGTTTGTATTTTTAGTGGAGATGGGATTTTGCCACGTTGGTCAGGCTGGTTTCGAATTCCTGATCTCAGGTGATCCAGCCGCCTCGACCTCCCAAAGTGCTGGGATTACAGGCCTGAGTCACCATTCCTGGCCCACTTCCAAGCTTTTTCATCAATTTTTAATTAAATTTATAGGAGATTTTACACAAGTCTATCATATTTTAATACTCTCAACTGTTTATATGAATAAATCAATAAGTCACTGTTGTGTGATTCTTCTTCACTGAAAAAATACAGGAATAAATTGATATTTTATGATTAATTTTATTGACTACTCCTTATTTTTAAAAATGTATTTTTTGAACAGTTTCATGGTTTTCAAACATGGGATTTATGATAGGCCAAATATTCTATTTTGAAGTAGAAAATATTCATTCAAGAAGGTATCACCAATATACATCATGCAGATTTTAATTAAAAATGTTATGCTCCTAAGTTGTTTTGATAACTAGTGGCCTGGAAGACAGATAGCTTCAATATTTTACAGCCAGATTAATTTGGAGGTACTGATTAAAATGTTAAATGTTCTTCATATTGCAGAGGGAGTAAAAGTTGGGTATGAGAATGAACAAACAAAGAAACACACTCTACTTGAAGGGCTGATGATAAAGGCATACAATTTCCCAACAGTTGAGAAAAGTACACTATATTTCAAGTAGTATGTTAATGTTGTACAGATTAAAATATGAAACACACATTGTATTTAACTTCATAAAGTGATAGCATTGACATAACACAAGCATGTTTAAAGAAATTTAAGATCTACATGAATGTTACAAGGGTTAATAAGAAGCAAACGCACATTTAATTTAATTGTTTCACAAAAAATATATAATGTGGTCAAATTAATAGAATACAAGTGTTGAGTACAGGAAGCTGGAATTTTAGCTTTTCTATTTATTATGTGTTTCTTTTTTATCTTTAGATTCATTATCTGCAAAATGGAGATGATTAAAATATTTAAGCAAGTATTTAATACATTTAGCTAACTTTTCCTTGGTCATTTTCTGGTAATGGAAAACTAGAATGAATTCTAAGGCAAGCCAAGGATGGCAATTTTGTTGTGAGATGTTCAAATCGAAAAACATGGATTCTTCATTTTCTTTCAATCTTAGGTTCACAATCACGATTATTGGCCAGAATCAATGAGACAAAAAAAAAAAAAAAAATTCGGCCCGGCACGGTGGCTCATGCCTATAATCCCAGCACTTTGAGAGGCCGAGGCGGGTGAATCACGAGGTCAGAAGATCGAGACCATCCTGGCTAACAAGGTGAAACCCCGTCTCTACTAAAAATACAAAAAATAGCTGGGCGTTGTGGCGGGCGCCTGTAGTCCCAGCTACTCGGGAGGCTGAGGTAGGAGAATGGCGTGAACTGGGGAGGCGGAGCTTCCAGTGAGCCGAGATCCCGCCACTGCACTCCAGCCTGGGCAACAGAGCGAGACTCCGTCTCAAAAAAACAAACAAACAAACAAAAAAATTCAGCTATTTCTAAGATGAACTGTGTCATGACTACTTATTTGTATGATTAATGAGTAATGCAATACACGATCAAATTGTTTTCTTTTATTCAGGAAAATAATGTAATTTAGATATGATATGGTTTAAGATGTGTATGTTATGTGTAATTATGTTTTTTTCCTGTTTAATTTGGATTATCTTTGATTATCAAAAGGAAATTCGATTAAGTATGATTTATGAGTTTAAAATAGCAGTTTATTTGGTTTTGGAATAACTGATAAATGACTGATAAACTTACTTTTAAAATTATACCTTTCAGGAAAGACTGCTTCCTATACTGAAGAATGTATTTGAGGCTTCAAATACAATCAGTTAGAAACCTCAAGAGGGAGCCACTTAGATCATTCTTCTGTGTGATATACTTCAAGTATTTATAGCAAATCCGAGATACTGACGTAGTAAATTTGTTCTAAAAGTATCTTTTCAGTTTTTCAAGTTGACGAAGCACTAAAGTCCCAGGTTCTTAAAAATTGTAAACCATCATTCTTAGCAAACTATCACAAGAAGAGAAAACCAAACACCGCATGTTCTCACTCATAGGTGGGAACTGAACAATGAGATCACTTGGACTCGGGAAGGGGAACATCACACACTGGGGCCTATCATGGGGAGGGGAAGGAGGGAGGGATTGCATTGGGGAGTTATACATGATATAAATGATGAATTGATGGGTGCTGACGAGTTGATGGGTGCAGCACACCAACATGGCATAAGTATACATATGTAACAAACCTGCACGTTATGCACATGTACCCTAGAACATAAA
>NW_016840983.1:0-2285 GCF_001698545.2 Rhinopithecus bieti
TCCTCCGAGTAACCTCCTTTCCCCAGGGCTGTCCAGGCCCCACTGCCGCCTGCTCCTTCCCAGGGCCTCCTGCAAGTCCCGGTGCTGATACTTCTTTGTCCACCTAGTTTAAACTGTGGCCGCCGCCTCCAGCTCATTGTCTGCCTCCCAGCGAGGGAGCCGTGGTTGACGATCTCATGAGTGTCTGCCCTTCTGAAGGGTACAGAGTGGAGTCTCGTCAGCCTCACTTAAATGCCTAAGCACCTCTTCAGAAACCAGGGAGTCATCGGGGTTTCTCCATCTTTTCTCTAACCGTGTTTTCTAAAGGTTTTGTGGCAATTTCCTGGCAATTTGCAAGACAGGATTTTTTGGTTGCCAACTTCCGATCAGCTGTAAACTTGCCACGATCTCCCAGGTCATCTCGTCTATTGATGATGCTTATTACATTCTTCCTGATTTCCATGTGGTCAAATTCAATGATTATTTACCCGAGGCTTGTATTTTGGAGGCTAGAGAACTCTGTTACCAGCTACATCCGTGCTGTGGCTGCTGTAACAAAATATCACAAACATGGCTTAAAACAAAAATTAATTTCTTCAGAGTTCTGGAAGTCAGGAGTCTGAGATCAAGTGTTGGAGATCAAGGTGTTGGTGGCTGTCTGAGTGCTCCAGGGGAGGACCCTCCGCCTCTTTCAGCTTCCTGTGGTGAAATGGGTTGGACATGTGTCCCTCCGAATTTCATGTTGAGATGTGATGCCCAGTGTTGGAGGTGGGGCCTGGTGGGAGGTGATTAGATCACAGGCTGGACCCCTCATGAATGGTTTAGCACCATCCCCCAGGTGGTGAGTGAGTTTTCCCTCAGTCAGTCCATGTGGCAGCTGGTTTAAAAGTCTGGGACATGCCACTTCTCTTGCTCCCTCTTGCCATGTGACATGCCCGCTTCCCCTTCGCCTTCTGCCGTGATTGCAATCTCCCCGGGGCCTCGCCAGAAGCAGATGCCAGGGCCATGTTTCTGGAATGGCCTGCAGAACTGTGAGCTAATTAAACCTCCCTCCCTTCCTTCCTTCTCTTTTCCCTTCCCCTGCCCTTCCCTTCTGCCCTGTGCTTCCCTTCTGCCCTGCACTTCTGCCCTCCCCTGCCCTGCTCCACCCTCCCCACCCTTCCCTTCTTCTGGTGTTTTCAAGACAAGTTCTCACTATGTTGCCCAGGCTGGTCTCAAACTTCTGAGCCCAAGTGATCCTCCTGCTTTGGCCTCCCAAAATGCTGGGATTATAGGTATGAGCCACAGTGCCTGGTGCAAACCTCTTTTCTTTATAAAGTACCAGCCTCACGTGTTTTTTTTTCTTCTAGTAACACAAACTAACACAGAAAATTGGTATTGAGGAGTGGAACATGGCTATAAAGATTCCTGAAAATGTGGAAGCAGCTTTGGAATTAGGTAACAGGCAGAGAGGTTAGAAGAATTTGGGGACTCAGAGGACAGGAAGATGAGGGAAAGTTTGGAATTTCTTAGAGACTGATTGAATGGTTGTCACCAAAATGCTGATAGACATATGGACTGCAAAAGCCAGGCTGATGAAATCTCAGATGGAAATGAGGAAGTTATTGGGAACTAGGGTAAAGGTCACCCTTGTTAAATCCTAAGACACAACTTGGCTGCATCGTGTTCATGCCCTAGGGATCTGTGGAAGTTTGACCTTAAGAGTGATGACTTGGGGCATCTGGTGGAAGACATTTCTAAGCAGACATTTCTAAGATGTGACCTGGTTGCTCCTAATAGTCTATAAAATAGGGAAGCAAAGAAATGACTTAAAGTTGGAACTTATATTTAAAAGGTGTAAATGAAAAAATGAAATGCTAATCCAAGGGGATTCCAAAGAAACCTGAAAACCAGTTCAGGCCATGACAGGAAGGGGAGGAGTTGGAGGTACCTCACTATAACCTCCCCTTTTGGAGTTTAGGCTCAGCTGACCAGTATTAACACTAAAACAGGGAGCTTAAGACTGACAAAGCAGACTCTTTGTAGCAATAAGATATCAAATTCCAACCTGACTCTGGTATAGCATCACATGACAGTTGGCAGGCAAGGAAGGAAATTAAAGTATTTTATCCCAGAATATATTTCTCTGACACATTTTGGAATGGCCCTGCAAAGCTGTCTCTTGTGGAGGAAGTTTATGTTCTGTAGAGAATCTTCATCCCTTTCCAGGTCTCTTCCTGATTCAGGAGAGATTTATCTGAGTCTGGCACCTTTTAGGGTCTGATGAGAGACATTTATCGTCTCTTCTTTCTGAAACCTGGAGGCTT
>NW_016840984.1:0-2289 GCF_001698545.2 Rhinopithecus bieti
GACCAAAAATAAGCTTTCTGAGAAATGGATTTATGATGTGGAAATTCATCTCACAGAGTTACACTATTCTTTTCATTGAATAATTTACTAACACTGTTTTCTTGGACTCTGCAATGGGATATTTTGGAATGAATTGAAATTTATTGTGAATAAGAAAATATCCTCAGACAAAAATTAGAAAGATACTTTCTGAGAAACTGCCTTATGATGTGTTAATTCTTCTCACAGAGTTACACAATGCTTTTCATGGATCAGTTTGTTAGCACTGTTTTTGGGGAATCTGAGAATGGTTGTTTTGGATCACATTGAAACCTATGGTGAAAAAGGGAATATGCTCAGATTATAACCAGAAAGAAAATTTCTGAGAAAGTTCTTAGAGATGTGTGAATTCATCTCACAGATTTACACCTTTATTTTCATGGAGCAATTTGCTAACACTGTTTTTGTGGAATTTGCAATGGGATACTTCAGAGTGCGTTGAAGCTTACATTGACAAAGGAAATACATTCATACAAATATTAGAAAGAAGCTTTCTGAGAAATCACTGTGAAATGTGTTAATTAATCTCATAGAGTTACACTATTCTTTTCATGGATCAATTTCTTAGCATTTTTTTTTCAGGTATCTGAGTAGGGATATTTTGGATAGCATTGATGCCTAGGGTGACAAAGAAATTATCCTCAGATAACAACTCGAAAAAAGCTTTCTGAGAAAGGCTTTTGGGATGTGTGAATTCGTCTCACAGAGATACACCTTTGTTTTCATGGAGCAGTGTGCTAACACTGTTTTCGTGGAATATGCAAAGGGGTATCTGGGAGTGCACTGAGGCCTATGGTAAAAAAGGAAATATCCTCAGCTAAAAACTACAAAACTACAAAGAAGCTTTCTGAGAAACTGGTTTGTTATGGGTGGATTCTTCTCACAGTGTTACACCATTCTTTTCTTTGAAATGTATGATAACACTGTTTTCCTGGAGCCTGCAATAGGATATTTGGGATTGCATTGAAGCCTCAGAGTTACACTGTTCTAGTCATTGAGCAGTTTGCTAACACTGTTTTCTTGAAATCTACAATGGGATATTTCAGAGCACATTGAAGCTTATTGTGAATTAACAAATATCCTCAGTCAAAGACTAGATAGAAACATTCTAAGAAACTGTTTTGTGATTTGTGAATTAATCGGACAGTGTTACATGATTCTCCTCATGGATCGGTTTGATAGCACTGTTTTTGGGGAATCTGAGAAGGGATATTTTGTATCACATTGAAGCCTATGGTGACAAAGGAAATATCCCCAGGAATAAAAACTATAAAGAAGCTTTCTGAGAAAGTTCTTTGTGATGTGTGAATTCATCTCACATAGCTACACCTTTCTTTTCATGGAGAAGTTTGGTAACACTGTTTTCGTGGAGTCTGCAAATGGATATTTGGGAGTGCATTGAGGCCAATAGTGAAAAAGGAAATACCCTCATAGAAAAACTAGAAAAAATCTTTCTGAGAATCAGCTTTGTGATGTTTGAGTTCAATGCATAGAGTTTCACTGTTGTTTTCATAGAGAAGTTTGCTAGCACTGTTTTCTTGGAATCTGCACTGGCATATTTCTGAGCGCATTGAAACTTAGTGTGAAAAAGGTTGTATCCTCAGACAAAAACTAGAAAGAAAGTTTCAGAGAAACTACATTGTGATATGTGAATTAATGTCAGAGAATTACCCTGTTCTTTTCATTGAACAGCTTGCTAACACTGTTTTCTTGGAATGTGCAATGGGATATTTCAAAGCACATTGAAGCTTATTTTGACAAAGGAAATATCCTCATATAAAAACTAGAAAGAAGCTTTCTGAGAAATCGCTTTGGGATGTGTTAATTCATTTGACAGAGTTACAAGATTGTTTCCATTGATCCATTTGGTAGCACTGTTATTGGGGAATCTAAGAAGGGGTATTTTGGATTGCTTTGAAGCCTATGGTGACTAAGGACATATCCTCATATAAAAACTAGAAAGAGTCTGTCTGAGAAAGTTGTTTGTGATGTATGAATCTATCTCACAGAATTACACGTTTTGTTTCATGGGGGAGTTTGCTAACACAGTTCTCGTGGAATCAGCAAAGGGATATTTGGGAACACATTGAGGCCCATAGTGAAAAAGGAAATATCCTCATAGGAAAACCAAAAGGAAGCTTTCTGAGAAACTACTTTGTGCTGTATGAATTCAATTCACAGAGTTACACTCTTCTTTGAGCAGTTTGTTAACACTGATATCTCGGAATCTGCAATGAGATATTTCAGAGT
>NW_016840985.1:0-1417 GCF_001698545.2 Rhinopithecus bieti
AACATATATATACACACACACATATATATAGTGGGTTTGGAATATATGTGTGTATATACACATATGTATATACATGTGTATATGTGTGTATATGTATACACACATATATGTATGACACATGTGTTTGTGTATACACACACAGATATATGTTTTTATATGTATATATTCAAAACCTACAAAAGTTTTTGTATGGGCCATCAATTAAAGCATGAATCTTAAATGCATTTTTGAGCAATCAGGGAAATTTAAATATAGACTGAATATTAGATGATATTAAAGAATTATTGTTATTTAGGGGTAAGTTAATGGCACTCTAGTTGTTGTAAAGTTCTATCATTCAAGCCTGGCAAGCTGGTGTGCACCTGTAATCCCAGCTACTTAGGAGGCTGAGGCTGGAGAACCGCTTGAGCCCAGGAGAGTTCAAGACCAGCCTGGGGAACACAGCAAGACCTCATCTCAAAAAAAAAAAAAAAAAAAAAAAAAAAAAAAAAAAAAAAAAAAAAACTTCTATAATTCAATTACTATTAATACATCCAAGTCATTTCATTTTCAATATAGATTGAATATGGGAATTATTGCTTATTTTTTACTGAAAATAGAGCAGCTGAATTATCAGCGTCAAAGGTTTGGGGGTATTGCTGTTGTCTTTATCCTCTGATTGGGATTTTTGAATTTAATGTCTAGTTACAGGATTCAACGTTTGTGACACATTAGGAAAACACTGTCTCTAATATTTATGAACCAGAATTATCTGAACATATTAATCAACACTGTACAGAACTGTCCTGTCCTTCTGACCAGGTCACAATGAGCTCTACAAAATAAACAAGTGCAAATGCTTTGTTGCCTAAACTTCTTTACTTTCTAACCAATGCTTAATAGTAATTTTGTTTTGAAATGACCCAAAAAATACTGGGCACAGTATTGTTTGCCATGTACAAAGGGCAAGAGGAAAGCACCTCTCCCCTAAGCTAAAAGATTAAAAGCTTGGAGAAAAGGGAGATCAGGTGATCATGAACGCTCTACTCTGTATTTCTACAGAACTCACTTGCTCATCTACGATTCAAAAGCTGCCATTCGCGTGAGTACCTTTCAGTTTAGGAATGTAATTTCAACAATGCATCCATTTTATCCAAATTCCAACACAGTAAGAAAAATTGGATGCTCCATAACATTTCTTATAAAAGAATTTTATCAGTAACACTGTACTTTCTAGCCAACACTTAAACTGTTGACTGTCTCTTTTCTGTAACTTTCTGGTATGTGAAAGTATCTCAGATTAATAACGCAAAAAAAATGAGTATACACAAGCACTTTATCAGCTGTCCAGATGACAAGAAACTTGAAAAGATACTAAGTATGTTGGGTAACAGCTTGTTTGGCTAGAATAAAAGATCCAATTGAACATACAAAGAGG
>NW_016840986.1:0-454 GCF_001698545.2 Rhinopithecus bieti
ATAATACATATAGGTATAAAATATAGACATAACAGACATAATAGATACTATAGATATAGACATAATAGATATAATAGATATAGGTATAAAATATAGACATAATAGATATAATAGATATAGGTATAAAATATAGACATAATAGATATAGGTATAAAATATAGACATAATAGATATAATAGATATAGGTATAAAATATAGACATAATAGATATAATAGATATAGGTATAAAATATAGACATAATAGATATAATAGATATAGGTATAAAATATAGACATAATACATATAATAGATACAGGTATAAAATATAGACATAATAGATATAATAGATATAGGTATAAAATATAGACATAATAGATATAATAGATATAGGTATAAAATATAGACATAATACATATAGGTACAATATTTAGACATAATAGATACAATAGATATAGGCATAAAACATAGACATAA
>NW_016840987.1:0-3617 GCF_001698545.2 Rhinopithecus bieti
CCCACCTAATAAACTTTGGTCAGACTGGTTGTCTGTTCTCAAACCCTGTCTTCTGATAAGATGTTTTTCATGACAATGCATGCCCAAAACTTCATTAGCAATTTTAATTTCACCGCAGTCCTGTGATCTCTCCCTGCTTCCATTTGCCTTGTGAAATTTTGCTACCTTGTGAAGCAGGTGATCTCTGTGACCCATACCCTATTTGTACACTCCCTCCCCTTTTGAAAATCACTAATAAAAACTTGCTGGTTTTGCAGCTTGGGGGGCATCACTGAACCTGCTGACGTGTGATGTCTCCCCCGGACAGCCAGCTTTAAAATTTCTCTCTTTTGTACTCTTTCCCTTTATTTCTCAGACTGGCTGACACTTAGGGATAATAGAAAAGGACCCACATTGAATATTGGGGGCTGGTTTCCCCTGATATCTGGCACAGAAGCATGGTTTTTTTCTTTTTCCCTAGTGCATGTGGGAACCCGATTCCCTTTGGTAGGTGTGCAGAAACATCATTGGTTTCATTCACAGAAACACTTGTTCCACTCCCTGATGACTGGTGAGTAGTCTGTGTATGGTCCGGGTTAACTATGGGTCACATGGAGTCTAAAAATTATACTTATCTCTTCTATATTAAACTCCAGTTAAAACAGAAAAGGGTTTAAGTGTCCATGGAAAATATGGTCACTCTATTCAGAGCAGTGGTAAAATTCTGTCCTTGGTTTCCTAAAAAAGGAACCTTAGATGTAGACCTGTTAAAACAGGTAAGAGTTCAAGTAACCATGGAAAATATGGTTACTCTATTCAGGGCGGTGGAAAAATACTGTCCTTGCTTTCCCAAAAAAGGAACTGTATATGTAAAAGTATGGGATTGTGTTGGTACAACATTCTGGGAACTGGTCTTGGCAAGGAATTATGCTCCCGCAATGTTTGGGGTGATTGGACCTTGGTGCATGCCGTCCTAATACCTCCTCAACCTTCCTCTCCCACACAGCCTTCATTACCTGATCACCCTCTCCCTTTGGCTACTCCTCCCTCACCTAACAATTCTGAAAATTCAATGTCAAACTCTGGTGACTTTGGCTTGACGTTACCCCCTACTTATCTTACTTATTTTCATGAAGAGTCAGTACTTGAAGCTCCCGCAGCTGCAACTTACAGAGCCTGGTACCATAGATATGATAATTCTTCTCTCTTCAAATCTCCTGTGCCAACTAATGGCTTCAGGACCAAACTACAATTTACCTATAATTCTCCAGGTCCTCTCCAATGCACTACAGCCCCTCACCCTCCTGTCATTTCAGTTCCTCAACCAGTCTGCGTTGTTATGTACTTCTCAATCTTACCTTTTTAAAAGAATTCAAGGATGCTTGTACTCAGTATGGTCCTTCTTCTCCTTATGCTAAAATCATATTACAAACTTTTTGTACTGAGGTCATTTTGCTTCCTTTAGACTGGGACCTTTTGGCAAAAAGCTGTTCTAACCCCATCTCAACCAGGTGGACAGAGGAGGCCCATTTGCAGGCTCAGCTAAATCAGACTAAAGGCATTCTAATTATTCAGGCTCAACTCAAAGGCTCCAATAGTTTCTCTGATACTTATGCCCAATTAGGCTTTGATGCTCTTACCACAAAACAAGTAACAAAGGTGTATATAAGAGCTTTCTATAAATTACTCGCCCCAGGTCCATGTCCTGTTTCTTTTATTACTGTTAAAGAAGCTCAATTGCTTTTACTACCTAATATCATTTTAAACAAAGGAGATAAGACATGTGGCCCTGGAATTGGCTCCAGCGGTGAAAAGGCCACTTACTGGATTAATGTAATTTCTAAACAATGGCCCACCTTCACCATACACATTCAAGGAAAAAGTTTTGAGGGCCCAGAAGATACTGGGGACTGAAATTAATATTCCACATAACTCGTATAGTGCTCCCAGTCAGCATATGATGAAAAACATGGGGTTTGTTCCTGGGCTCGGTCTCGGTTCAAAGCATGAAGGGATTACTAAACCCCTCCAAGTTACTGTAAAAGAAAACAGGGTAGGTTTAGGTTATCCTTTTTAGGGTTGGCCACTTCCATGCCTCCTTATCCTATCCCTTTACAATGGAAATCTGACACACCCATTTGGATTCAGCAACGGCCACTTTCTAAAGAAAAAGTGGAGGCTTTAATTCACTTGGTTTCTGAACAGTTACAACTTGGAAATGGGGAACCTTCTTTTTACCCCCGTGAAATTCTCCTGTGTTCCTAGTTAAAAAAAAAAAAAAAAAAAAAAAAATCAGACAAGTGGCAGATGGTAACCAATTTAAGGGTCATTAATGCTGTAATTAAACCTATGGGAGCCATCCAACCCATCATGCCTGCCCCTACTTTAATATCTAAAAATTAGCCTCTCATAGTTATTGATCTTAAAGATTTTTTTCATATTCCTTTACATAAATTGGATTGTAAAAAATTTGCTTTTACTGTACCGTCTATCAATAATCAGGAGCCTGCAGCTCATTATCAATGGAAAGTACTTCCTCAGGGAATGCTGAATGCCCTACAATCTGGCAGCTTTATGTTGGACAAGTGCTTTCACCAGTTCGAGCCCAATATCCCCAGACCTATATTCTCCATTATATTGATGATATTATAATAGCTGCCCCCACAGATAAAGAATTAATTGACTGTTATGAAATTTTGAGCTGCCATGTTACAGAGGCTGGATTACATATCACTCAGGATAAAATTCAACAGACAACTCCTGTTCAATATTTAGGAATGGTGGTCAATAAGCAACATATTCAACCTCAAAAAGTTCAAATTAGGAGAGATTCTTTGAAAACTTTAAATGACTTCCAAACACTTTTGGGTAACATTAATTATTTAAGATCTACTTTAGATCCTTGAGGAATTGCCATACTGTTTTCCACAATGGTTGAACCGGTTTACAATCCCACCAACAGTGTAAAAGTGTTCCTATTTCTCCACATCCTCTCCAGCACCTGTTGTTTCCTGACTTTTTAATTATTGCTATTCTAACTGGTGTGAGATGGTATCTCATTGTGGTTTTGATTTGCACTTCTCTGATGGTCAGTGATGATGAGCACTTTTTCATGTATGTGTTGGCTGTATGCATGTCTTCTTTTAAATACCATATGACCCAGCCATCCCATTACTGGGTATATACCCAAAGGATTATAAATCATGCTGCTATAAAGACACATGCACATGTATGTTTATTGTGGCACTAATCACAATAGCAAAGACTTGGAATCAACCCAAAGGTCCATCAGTGACAGACTGGATTAAGAAAATGTGGCACATATACACCATGGAATACTATGCAGCCATAAAAAATGATGAGTTCATGTCCTTTGTAGGGGTACGGATGCAGCTGGAAACCATCATTCTCAGTAAACCATCACAAGAACAGAAAACCAAACACTGCATGTTCTCACTCATAGGTGGGAATTGAACAATGAGATCACTTGGACTCTGGAAGGGGAACATCACACACTGGGGCCTATTATGGAGAGGGGAGAGGGAGGAGGGATGGCATGGGGAGTTTACCTGATGTACATCATTACCTAATGTAAATGACGAGTTGATGGGTGCTGATGAGTTGATGGGTGCAGCACA
>NW_016840988.1:0-449 GCF_001698545.2 Rhinopithecus bieti
CTTGACTAATCAATGCCTGGTGATGTAATATTGAGGTGCTGTCCTGGTTAAATTTCTGTTGGCCCCAGCCTCACACTTCTGCACTGTCTTTCGACTGCTAGCAATGGAAGCCTTAAAACTACAATCATTTATCTTCCTTGATAGCTCGGCTCTGGTTAGGTTCTGCCAGTTGGAGCCATATATACCGAATTAAAAGGCAGGATGATAGCAGAATCTGTTCTACTTCTAGAGGTGGCTCGGGCAGCGGCGGTATAGATGGCTTCAGTGAGCAGTTACAGCTTCAATTCTAGCCATGCCAATGACTTTGGCTCCAGCAATATCAGCTGCATTCTGGCAGCAGTGGTGGCTCCTGCAGCATTAGCAGCTTTCAGGGAGCTGCCTGCTCAGTGGGAGGGGCTGGCCATTTCAGCATCAGTACAGGCTCCTGTGCTCTAGACTGGCAGCCACAG
>NW_016840989.1:0-3613 GCF_001698545.2 Rhinopithecus bieti
AAATTATATCATGGAAGGGAAGAAGGGAAGTAATAATAACTAAGGTAATATTCTAAGCATTTTTACTTATATCCTCATTTTATGTTCTATGATGTAAGCATTATGATCCATATTTTACAGAGGAAAACATTGAGACTCAGAGATTAAGTAATGTATCCAAGGTCACTCAGGTTATTAGGATGGAGTGCCAGCATTTAAATGCAACCAAAGACCAAGCACTTTCTCCTATACCACAATTCTTCCCTGGTGTTGTCTTTCCCTACTCTCAGCAAGATTTAAAAAGTAAGTCTTGCTAACACCCCAAAAACAATAAATTAACTTGGAGGTGGAGATGGAGATAGACAAGTGAATATTAACTTGAAAGTGGTAACAGGTTGTTACCCAAAACAAAAGTGGATACATTTTTGTGCAATTTCTACAAGGTGGGCTGTTCACCATATCAAAATAATATATTTTTGAAGGGAAAGTTTGTATGACTTGAATTCATTCCTAAATAAACAATGAAGAAATACCATAAGAATGTCAATATATATGAGATTTCTAAACCATATACATGAGCTCTTGTGGTATTTTGCTGCATGAAATTACTTCCTAACAATAATAAAGAAACATTTTGTTTAAAAAAATCTCCATTTTCCCTATCAAGACTTTCACAAATACCAATGAAAAAGTAAAGTCTTATACATTAAAGGAAGTCAGGAAAGTCAGAAACTACTGTGCTAACCTATTAAATTCCTCTTTTGGTTTGCAAATGGAGACATTAATTTATTCACTAATTCATCCAACAAATAATAACTGAACAGCAAGTATGTACAAGGTATTATTTTATTAATAAATGTGTGCTAGGACACTACAGGAAACATGCATATAAGGAGATTCCAACGAAGTGTGATTGAGTGCTATGATTAAAAGATATATAGGGTGGTTTTCACACTGTGCCCAATAAATATGTACAATTATTATGTGCCAATTTTTTAAAAAGGTACTGTTATGACTCTTATTTCACAGATGAGGAAACTCAGGCTTGGAGTAACCAGTTGTTATGGTCTGAAAGAGAGTGATCATCTTTACAGATTTTTTTTTTTATGTGTTTTTTTTTTTTTAATTTTTTTTTTTATTATACTTTAAATTCTAGGGTACATGTGCATAACGTGCAGGTTTGTTACATATGTATACTTATGCCATGTTGTTGTGCTGCACCCATCAACTCGTCAGCACCCATCAATTCATCATTTATATCATGTATAACTCCCCAATGCAATCCCTCCCTCCTCCCCCCTCCCCATGATAGGCCCCAGTGGGTGATGATCCCCTTCCCGAGTCCAAGTGATCTCATTGTTCAGTTCCCACCTATGAGTGAGAACATGCGGTGTTTGGTTTTCTCTTCTTGTGATAGTTTGCTAAGAATGATGGTTTCCAGCTGCATCCATGTCCCTACAAAGGACGCAAACTCATCCTTTTTTATGGCTGCATAGTATTCCATGGTGTATATGTGCCACATTTTCTTACCCAAGTTCAAGTGTCGCAACTTAATTACCAATGTGATAATATTAAGAGGTGAGGCCTTTTGGAGGTGATTAAGTCATGAGGGCAGAGCCCTTATGAAGAGAATTAGCTCCCTTATAAAAGAAGTACAAGGGAGCTGTTTGCCCCTTCCATCATGTGAGGACATAGTAAGAGATGCCATCTTAGAAGCCAGACTCTGTCTCAAAAAATAAAAAAAGTCTATATGGAAGTATGGAAGTTTTTCAGTATTAAAAATAAGCTACATATCCAAATCCCAACAAGTGAAATGTACCAAAATACTCAACGTCGCTTTCTTCCAAGCACTTAGCAAGTTCTCAGACTCAGTTTTTCTCACCTACCCCCAGAAGACATACACTGTAGTCACTGGATTGATCAAGAAATGTAAACTCCTTTTAAGAGATGCCTAATCAAAATTTAATTAGGAAGTCATTCTGCCAAATAAAAATACAGTGATATATTTCAGTGTCATATATAAATGACATCTGCATTGTTTGCATCAGTGTATCCTGGCTTTAGTGTGGATAAAAGAGAAAGGTTGTATCTTCATAGTTTAACACTGATTATCTAGAAACCTCAAGAGACAGTGTTTTTTTAAGGGAGGTGGATAGAGGAAACAATTAATCAGCATAGCTGTCTTTAATTCTCTACTATAGATGTAAAAATTATTGTTTATTTTTTAACAAATTTTTTAAACAAATACACAGTTTTGGGTAAAATTTTTTATTGGAAGCTTGTGAGTATGAAGTGTGCTAAGGTTTTTCAGTTAAAAGTAGTCCTTATGTCATAGAAGCTTTAGCCTGAGATCAGGAACCAGTAATCATCTTCCCCCATTATACCCCAGGGTAGGAATCTGCGATAAATATACATGCAGGTACTGAAAGTTCATGCAGACTAGTGGTTCATAGGGGAGTGGGGGTGGTACTAAGCTCTAGGGAACACTTTGGAATTTTGTGGAACATTTATGCTTGGTCAGTGATTTAGTGACAGCAGCCAGGGATACTAGGCATCCCATGGAAAGCACAGAACATCCTGTGTAGAGAATTGTGGGTTCCTGCCTAGCTTTTGAAAGTCCCCTGTGTAGCATATGCATGAAGAGGGGAAAAAATCTTTATATCATTATCTATGCCTGTAACCTATTTTATATATAAGCACAAAGTATTTTTATACATTTCAATAAACACTAAATTTTTCAGAAATGTAGCTACCTTGTACATCAATAGATAATTGTACTTTGTATTGTTTGGAACCATTTCTAAAAATCACTGGGCTTCATTTTTCTGTGCTTGTTACATGACATTTCTTATCTGACTTCTCTTAAATCTGAATATAGTAATTGTAACTAGTTGTAAGCATCTTGACTACTTAGTTGTCTTTAGCGTAATCATATCTGAGCATGTACTTATTGAAATACATACTTTATTAAGAACTACCTTCATCTTTTTCTGTATGTTACTGTTAGAGTGTTTTATTATTTTGACTTTTAAAATATCTGTGAATTTCATTTCAGGATATAAAAAGAGGAATTTAAACATATATATAATATAGACTTTTGTATAACAAAGGGTCATTGGGTTTAACAGAATCAAGAACTACTGATACAGGTGAAGTGCCACGCTAGGGAAAACGCTAACACTTATCTGACTCACTGAAAAATGCCACTTCTTATTGTTTTAAGTTGAGAACCAATATAATAATATACAACAATGCCCTTCCCCACACTGCCTCCCTATCACTTCTTTAAGAACTGGTGTTTACATTAGAGCCAGTTCTCCCAGATTCTTGGCTTAGTAGTAGCAAATTATGATGAGTTTTGTGTCAAAATAACTATAAGAAAAAAAGTTTGTTTGGCTGGACATGGTGGCACACCTCTGTAATCCAAACCCTTTGGTATGCCAAGGTGGGAGGATCACTTGAGCCTGGGCAACATAGCAAGACCCTGTCTCTATTAAAAAAAAAAATTAGCCAGGCATGGTGACTTGTGTCCCAACTACTTGGAAGGCTGAGGTGGGAGGATCACTGAAGCCCAGGAGTTGGAAGCTGCAGTGAGCTACGACTGTGCCACTGCACTCAGACCCTGTCTTTATAT
>NW_016840990.1:0-1393 GCF_001698545.2 Rhinopithecus bieti
CTTCTTTTACAGAGCAACAGCCTTCGGCATTCTCAATGGATTATGCAAATTTGGCGCCATCCTGGGAAATACCATATTTGCTTCTTTTGTTGGGATAACCAAAGTGGTCCCCATCCTTCTGGCTGCTGCTTCTCTGGTTGGGGTGGCCTGATTGCCCTTCGACTGCCAGAGACTCGAGAACAGGTCCTGATGTGAACCATCTATGGGAAAAGGAAAGGTCAAGAGAATCTTGTCCAGGACACTAAAATGCATCCACACTTCCTGCCTATCATGGTCCAGGGGCACCTCGGATAACACGCGAGGAGAAGTTGACTTTGTGACCCCTAGTTTAGGACCCACTTCAGCTGTCAATATGTTTGTAACTCAGGTGACTGTTTTGGGGTGCCCTGAGCCACCCCTAGAATCACAGAGCTGCGTGTTTAACTTCAGGTCTTCCCAGTCCAAGGCAGGGAGAGGATTCTCCAGTGAGTGCACACACTATGCGAGGAATAAGCATTTCTCTAAGTCAAGTGCAAGGACTTATTTGCATTTCAAAAGGAATTAGAGGGTAAGAAATACCCAAGCTCCTCCATAAAGCTCCTTGGAGCCCAACAACTTAACAAATCAACTTGGCTGGAAGTTAGAGTCATTATATGAAGATTGGGCTTGAAGTACAGGATACATATATTTTGCATTTAAAAGTATCACCTATCATATTTTCCACTCGAATACTGGCATGGTAGCATTGAGAATACTCTGATCTGGAAAGCCAAATATTTGAGCAACATCTATAGCGATCTACTTTTCTCCTAAGTCTCCTAGGCTTTCCATGATAATTAGGTGATACATTTAAGAAGGATATTTATTTCTGTTTTGCTCTATTCAAAGAAATTGAATGGGTTAGGTATTCTGTAAACTAAGTTTGTATATAACTTTATTTGGGTTTAATTTCCACAACTGGTATCTGCAAATATTGCCAGCATTTTAGCCATATTTTGGGAGAACTTGGTGTTTGAGGTCCCAGAAAATGAGGTCTGATCAAATGAAATGCAAGCACAATTTCTTACAGCCATTTAACTTTCTGCTGGGAGGATGTACTTAACAAACTCACGTTGTACAGTCCACTTAATCCAGGCACTTTCTTTGTGCAGTTGGAGTGAGTAGTTACTTCTCTCTCTTATATAGATGACTTGTGAAACTCAAGCTTACCATCTTCAGTGCTGGCATTTTACTTTGCCACTCACCCCAAAACAACATGAGATGTGTTCAGTGGCCTCTGGTACTCTTTCTGGCAAGAATCAAACAACGTGGGGACTGAGGGAGGGATGGGGAAGTGTAGCCACAGTTCTTCCAAGTGTAAATACTTTTGTTTGTTCTAGCAGTAAAATGCAAATGCAATCCATATTTGTTAGAA